>NC_092205.1:81317408-81347718 GCF_043381705.1 Parasteatoda tepidariorum | reverse complement strand
CAACAAGATATAAATGTGTGTGTCAATATTTTCGACCAAAATGAGTGGTTTCAAAAAGTTAAATCGGAGAATTTCTTCGAGAAAATTTCTGATATACACATGCTAAAATATATTCACAAAATACCAAAAAAATGAAATAAAAAAGTACAACATACACGATTATTTTTGTATTTGAATAAATATTTTCTTGGATGCAAAACCAGACAAATAATTTTTTTTGCTCTGTTGGTATAATAAATTTCACAGAAACGAAAAAATTAGGTTTTTATTAACGAGAAAAGTATTTTAAACCCATATAGTTTTTTACGAAAATTGACCGCAAAAAAAATGACAACTAATATATTTTAGTTCGCGGACCACAAAAAAAGGCTTCGCTGGCCGCCAGTTGGAAACCACTGTTCTAGATGATAAATATCGCCATCAAAGTTTTTTTTAAACAAAAATGGACTTGTGCATAAAATACTTTCAATAACAAAATATTCTTTTCCGATACATTTAAAATGCAAAAAATTATCATAAAATCTTCAGGGAAAAAGAGAGGAAAATTAATTTAAGAAAACTTGTAATTCTAGATCACAGTCTATTTGTTCAAAATAGTGATAGATGAAATAACAACAATCATACCTGATGTAAAATGTATTTGGAATCCCGCCAAATATATTCTAGTAACATATTTTACAAAGAATTTCATAAAATAAAAATCAATGTAAATATTTGTATACCCCATGAAACATAATTAAAAGTTAAAAATTTTTGCTTAACTATTTTATGTAAAAAAAATGTACGAAAAATTTCTGTCCCATTACTCTTGTTTAATAAAACTGCTTTACTTTACCGCGTCCTTTTACTTTGACAAAACTCTTTTTTTTTATTATAAGACAATTTTATAAGACATTCAAACAAAATGAGAGTAATTTTCAGGTTAAGTATGTGTCTCAGTGAAGTCATTTCAGCTTGTTAATTAACTTTTTGGAGAGCTACCAAGATCTCCCCCGCAACTGCAATTTAAATTACGAAACTTTTCTATTCAAAATATTTTTATGCGAGGTAGAAAATTTAATAAATTGAACCACCTAATTATAGAACGAAAATGTCATTTTTATGAAGCATAGCATAATTAAATTTTCAAATAATCTACCGTCATATTTGTGGGCAAAACTGGGATATTTTCTTCCAACTGTCACATCTACAAAAAAAATTATGATGATTATGATTTCAAACTATTTTTTGTTAAAATTTCGATAGAAAAGGTTATTTCCATCATTTTAGATACTTAATGAGCATGCATTTGGACATCTATACGATAAAAAATTTAGTATATCTTATACCAGAAATTTTGGCAGCTACTTCACTCCGGGAGTGGAAAGTAGACCATTGAAAATAGTGAAGCTACCGTAGTTGCTGCTTCTTTTCTTAGTTTATAGTGTAGTGTGCAACATTTTTGAAAAAGTAAAGCAGGGAGCTGTACAAAAAAAAGAAAGAAAAAAAAACAGCAGTTTGTAGCAATTTCTGGCAACTATTTTTTAACGTTTTAGGAAACAAGGTTCTAACTCATCTGATTTAAAGGGTACAAATCTTCACTGGTTCGTCAATAGACGCAATGATTGGATTATAGAGGACAGAGCGTTCGCCTTCCAATAAGGTTCCCGGGTTCGAAACCTAGCGATGGCTGGTAGATACGAATTCACCACCAATCACATCATCACCACCAACCACAGTGTCGAAACAAAATATCCTCAGTGGTGGACGGATCATGGATTAGAGTCCCCTTACCGTAAGGCTAACTGTGGTAGATTTTCGTGACTTTCCTCTCCATGTAACGCAAATGCGAGTTAGTTCCATCGAAAAGTCCTCCACAAAGGCAAATTTCTCCCAATACTTGATCCAAGAGATCTCTTGTCTTCTGGATTTAGTTCAAAATTGGAAGTCTGCGGAGTTGAACAATGGTAGTCGTAAACCCAATATTAGATCGGCTATTCAACGACTGGTATAAAATAAAATAAACTCAATGAAAATGCTACAGTGTATTCCCCTGCGCGTCAATAGTAATTACTTATTTAGAATCACATAAAACTAATATTTTAACTAGCTATTACGAATAATGAATCATTTATAACGCAAAAGCGAGATCAAAGTTATTCATTGTTCATTCGTGAAACATTGATGTTATTTCAAAGGAGGAGAGCATATTTGCAATGTACTTTATTTCTTAGAGCAGTGTTTCCCAAAGTGTGGTACGTGTACCCCCAGGGGTACGGAAACAGTTTAACGGGGGTACGCGTTCTTATGCAAAATATCTTGCAACTAATGAAAATTTCAAGACATTTTATTTAAAAACAAAGCTAGCCATGAGAATTTACGATTACGTATTTTTCTATTGGCTATTTTTTGCAGAGTTAACAGTTAATAATTAGAGGTGTCAACAGCCAGTTGTGATTTTTAACTTTCGTGCATTTTTTTATAGTAAAAAATACATTCATTTTTTTATTAGTGGTACACAGCGTTACGAAAAGTTTAGAAAGGGTGCACAAAAGTCTTAAGTTTGGGAAGCACTGTCTTAGAGGAAATAAAAGATTATTAAAAAGATAACGAAATTGCAAGTACTCGGAAATGTCCTATAATTTCTAGAACTAATTATTCGCAGTCGAAAGGCATAAAAATTCAAGGTTAAATGTCAAGGTTATCAAATTTATGTCAAACATCGGAATCGTTTTCTTCACAGGAATATGATGTTCGGATTTCTGCGATTATTTTTTAAAATATTTAACTTGTTTATTTTACAATACAGTAATATTTTCAATTTCTTAATATGCAGTGAAAATATTTATAAGTAATTTATATGTTACATGATTAATTATTTAAGCTCAAATTTGTGTAAATAAAGTCAAAAGTTGTAAAACGGTACAAAACGGTACAGCACAATATTTTTTGAAAAAATATTAATCTAACTTGCTATATGCTATTAATCTATATGATCTATATAATTATTAATCTAACTTGATAATATAACAGAATAAAACACTTAGTTCTATAATATACCATACACGGTAAAAAAAATTCCGGAACAGATTACTGTCAAAAGCGTCGACACTCAGGGTGGCGATATTTTTTGAAATCCACTTTTACTGGAACATGCTAAAGCGTGATTTTTTACTCTATTAATTAAAGTAAAATCACGAAAATATTCTAATTAAATAAATGTTACCGTAAAAATTACGGTATAATATTTTACGTTAAAAATGAATTTTACGGATGATGCACTTAAAGTTCTGGTACTTTATACCGTAATTTGATAAGGAATTCCTTACATTGTACATGGATGTACTTAAACAATTTATAAAGTGTTTCTACTTTTTATCAAAGATAAACTTAAATTTTCTCAATAAAATCAAGAACAAAAGATGCATCGATTCAATATCTTGCAATATATCGATCTAATGAAACATTGCAAGAATCATTTTCCAAATACAATCCTGCTCATAATTTACGTGTGACTGTCTGATAAATGAAATCCATGGCTGGAACATTCATTTCACCGATTCTCTCGTATATCTTGTTGGCAGAAGGTTAAACTGCTGTCATTACAGAACAACCATATGCTTTGGCCTTTTTTTACAGTGTAAGTCATTCTAAACAACAGAAGTTTAAAAAAAAGGAATGGTTTGTTCTATTTTTTTATTTTGCATCGCTCCCATCACTAAGTTAAATGTAGTTATTAAGTTAATTTTACTTATAATAAAATTTTTTAATTCTGATGTATGCGAACTAAAACAGACTAAACTCATATTTATTAGGAAAGAAATGTGCTTTATTTGACTAAAGCTTTTTCTAACCGAATACATTCATTATGGATAAAGACGGTCAGTTAGACCTATACAGTTAGCTATAGGTAAAGGTATTTAGTTTTACCACAATCAAATATTTTAATTTCGATCTAAGCAAACCAAAATTAGCGAATTTTAACGGCCTTAGGAATGAAATATGTTTTATTTGACTACAGTTTTTTTCTAATCGAATACATTTATTATAGATAAAGCCTGTTAGTTAGACATATACAGTTTGTTTTACCACAATCAAATATTTTAATTTTGATGTAAGAGAACCAAAATTAGCAAAATTTAATGTCCTTAGTAAAGAAATATGCTTAGTTTGACTATAGCTTTTTCTAACCGAATACATTTATTATAGATAAGGACGGTTAATTTGACCTATACTGCCAGTTATAGGTAAAGATAGTTAATTTTACCACAATTAAATATTTTAATTTCGATGTAAGCAGACTAAAATTAGCGAAATTTAACGTCCTTAGGAATGAAATATGCTTTATTTGACTATAGTTTTTTCTAACCGAATACATTTATTATAAAGACGGTTAGATAGACCTCTATAATTAGTTATAGGTAAAGGCAGTTAGTTTTACCACAATCAAATATTTTAATTTTGATGTAAGGGAACCAAAATTAGCGAAATTTAATGTCCTTAGTAAAGAAATATGCTTAGTTTGACTATAGCTTTTTCTAACCGAATACATTTATTATAGATAAGGACGGTTAATTTGACCTATACTGCCAGTTATAGATAAAGATAGTTAGTTTTACCACAATTAAATATTTTAATTTCGATGTAAGCAGACTAAAATTAGCGAAACTTAACGTCCTTAGGAATGAAATATGCTTTATTTGACTATAGCTTTTTCTAACCGAATACATTTATTATAGATAAAGTCGGTTAGTTCGACCTATACAGTTTGTTTTACCACAATCAATTATTTTAATTTTGATGTAAGAGAACCAAAATTAGCGAAATTTAATGTTTTATTTCACTATAGTTTTTTCTAACCGAATACATTTATTATAAAGACGGTTAGTTAAATCTCTATAATTAGTTATAGGTAAAGGCAGTTAGTTTTACCACAATCAAATATTTTAATTTTGATGTAAGCGAACCAAAATTAGCAAAATTTAATGTCCTCAGGAATGAAATATGCTTTTTTTGACTATTGCTTTTTCTAACTGCAATTAAGAAAGATTAGGTAGTTGCACATTCTTAACTGCAGTATAACCAGTAGCAGCAACCCTCGAGCACGGCAGAGGGCGATGCAGATTATTTTTCATGGAAGTTTTATTTTTATTTTTAAAAAGCAAACAAACAAATGTCCGAAAATTGACAGAACTTATTTTTAAAACATCTCTAAACTTGTTTCGAATAAAAAAAAAAGTTGATTGAGCGAACATTGTAAAAAAACAAAAGGTAATTATTTTTTTATTCTGTTATTTGAGTGCTGGCATAACTCTAACGGGATTTATTCCTCTTTTTCCTTTCATTGTATAAAATTCAACTTAAATTTAAACAACAAAAGGTCTTTATGTATATCTTTTAAGGACCTATGATGGCGGTGGTTAATCCAATCTTTAGCGTATAGTGGAGGTAGTATAATTGCAGTATTAAGCATATTTTTGGCTGCATCATATACATTTTCGTTAGTTATGAAAGAGGGATATTTAAGAATATAATCAAGGGATATTTAAGAGGGATATTTAAGAAAGAGGAATTCAAAATTAAAATTAAATTTGAACGGTTGGGCTGAGGGCCGTAACCCCCATTTCTAACGCCAAGAATTCAAAATTAAAAGTAAAGTAAATTGTTTCCAACGGACAGTTAGGAGCATGGGAAGAGATCCATGGTCGGACAAAACCGATATTTTTGGTGCGGATGTTATTTTTGAGTTGCTTTATGTCTAAGGGATTTTTAACGGTAACTGTTAGCAGTATGACTTTTTTGCAGCTGCTTTCTCTGAAAATAAGAAATTTATCTCCTTTTTTTTTAATTTCAGCTTTTCGATATAAACAAAAACTAAATCACAATAGAACTATCATTTTTTCTAACATTTACTCTTATTTATTTATTTATTGTTACGCATACATATGCAAGATCCTACAGCTTATGATTCGTTGCTAAATTGAAGATCAAATAGCAAAAGTTAAAAAAAGGACATCACAAAGATATATCCATCAGGGGTTACTGTGGAACACCACTACGCTGTTAAACATTTCGAAATAGCTTTGGAATTATGAAATTTGGAAGTTTTATTCCCTTTTTTTATCTGTTTTTTTTTCAATTTTGTAATTGATCATTAAGATGAACTTAGGCAGGTGATCAACTCAAGGTGTGGTCATTTTCACAGGTTTTGCTGTGTTTCTTACCCTCTAACAATTGAGGTTTCTGCATATTATTTCTTGTGGTAATTAGCTTAAAATTTTTTTTGAAAGAAACCAAATTATTCTTAATTTCTTAGCAAAACTTTTGTTCATCACCATTTGTTCATTTTACCTTTTTTTAATCCGTTTAAATTATTTATTTGTATTTGCGGACAAAACTCTTTGCATTTCAATTTATTGAAACCTTATATTAATATAACATATGCTACCACTATAAAAAAAACATTTCTAAATCTGAAATTCCGTAGTTATTAGAGGGTATGTTGTATTATGAAGTCGAATTAAACATCTTGAGTTGATTATTTAGAAACAGCTGTTTTGTAATTATTAGTCATTTTCTTTCCTTTCTCGTGGCTGTTAACACTTCAACAGCTGGCTAGCTATGACTGCTAGTATATAAGTTTCGATTAATCTTATTTGAAATGAAATGTAAGTTGAGGTATATTGAAAAAAAGTAGGTTTAAATGCTTAACACTAGCTATCCATGCGTGTAAATCCTGGAATAATATATTCGAAACAAAAATATTTTTTAAGCTTAAGTGATGACATGTATAGAGCTGCTTTCAGGAGAACTCCTCCAGACACCAGTCTCGCGTCGCGCCTGGTACCATGGTTACAAGGAAAAAGCCACTTCGAAAAGGGGCGTGGGGTGAAAAGTTTTATCATGATCTTTGCGTAGGTCAGTGTGAGTAAACCAATCAGCACCTTCATTCCTCTGTTGCACCCTCATTAGAAATGTGCTCTAGCTTGTAACCATAGCAGCAGACTGCCCCAGATCTTAAGTCTGAAGGAGTTCTCCTCAAAGCCGCACTATAAATTAGACACATGTTTTCTTACACTAAATGTAAATGAAAGACACTTTAATCTTGCCAAATATTATATTTTCTGCGAAAGATAAGTTACAGATATTACATAATCACAGCAATATAATTATTGGAATGTCAATTTCAAGAAAGTCTACAGATGTTCCAGACTTTCAGTAATATAATAATTTAAGCGTCATTTTCGGGATAGACAATTTACATGCGTTCAAGTATCACAACAATATCATTATATGAATGTCACATTTTGTTGGAAATAGCATGTGCAAGTTTTTAATGATGGTAACGATGTGACATCACATTGATCTCTTTTATTGTTTTTTAAAACATCTGCTGAAAATTCTTGAGAAAAAATGGAAGCATCCTTTTTTCTTGATTTTCTTTTCAGCATGTTCNTAGACATCAGTCTCGCATCGTGGCGGGTACCATGGTTACGAGGAAAAGTTACTTCGAATAGGGGCTTGGGGTGAAAAGTTTTATCATGATCTTTGCGTAGGTCAGTGTGAGTAAACCAATCAACACCTTCATTCCTCCATTGCACCCTCCATAGAAATGTGCCCTAGCTTGTAACCATAGCAGCAGACAGCCCCAGACCTTAAGTCTGGAGGAGTTCTCCTCAAAGTCACACTGTAAATCAGACGTATGTTTTCTTACACTAAAGGTAAATAAAAGACACTTTAATCTTGTCAAATATTATATTTTCTGCGAAAGATAATTTACAGATGTTACATAATCACAGCAATATAATTATTGGAATGTCAATTTCAGGATAGTCTACAGATGTTCCAGACTATCAGCAATATAATAATTTAAACGTCAATTTCGGGATAAACAATTTACATGCGATCACAACAATATGATTATATGGATGTCATATTTTGTCGAAAATAGCATGTGTACGTTTTTGAAGATGGTAAGCGTTGTGACATCAGATTGATCTTTTATTATTTTTTGAAAAATCTGCTGAAAATTCTTGTGAAAAAATGGAAGCATCCTTTTTTCGTGATTTTCTTTTCAGCATGTTCAATGATGTTAAGATCAGTATCGCTGATGTCATAATAATCTCTTATGTCCCTTATGAAGAATTCCTCATGTTTTTCCAATCTAAAATTTAAAAAAAAAATTCACTTTATTAAAAAGCTTGCCAAAAATTTTGCTGTTGAAATTATTTTGTTGTTGAAATACGATTAATTAATTGTTGAAATACAATAAATTAATTCAGTTAATTCAACAAAATTTCTAAAACACATAATTCCAAACGTTTGTAAATGAAAATGTTAATTTCAATTACTAAAACTCAGATGCATTAGAAATTTATATTTTAAATTATGATTTCTCTTAATAGTTGATTCGTTTAAATATCAAGTTATTGTTAATTTCTTTTTTAAA
This sequence comes from Parasteatoda tepidariorum, assembly GCF_043381705.1. Classification (NCBI taxonomy): domain Eukaryota; kingdom Metazoa; phylum Arthropoda; class Arachnida; order Araneae; family Theridiidae; genus Parasteatoda; species Parasteatoda tepidariorum. The sequence goes on along the minus strand of NC_092205.1, from coordinate 81,339,290 downwards.
TTTCTAACGCTTTTGAAATTGATACATTGATTTCTATTTTATTAGGAGGTTTTCAAATTTACCTTATAAGTGCAATTGTAGTTGGTTTGAGGACCAATACTTGTAGAATGTATTTTAAAATGTTATTCCGTTAATTTTAAAATAATCTGTCCAATTAATTTTAATTTATTTCCTTTTTTAGTTTCTCAGTTCTTCGAATTGCAACTGATCACTCCTTTGAAGCGGAATTATGATTATTTTTCATATCCAGAGCTCATTTAGGAAAAAGTTTACATTAAATATATCGAAAAATCAACTATCACACACACAGATGAATTTTCAATCTTAAATTTAAGGAGGCAGCAATTAAATGTGGAATATCATTTCTTTTTTTGGGGAAATAGGACTGATGTATCATCTTTGAAAAATATTGCGAAAGACGCAACACTGTTTTCTCAACTAATTTATATAATAAAGATGAATTTGAATCCACTGTCATGACATTTTTCGAGTTAAAAAAAGTTTAGATTTAATGAATTTTAAAATTAAATTGATTGCTCATATAACGAACGAAAATACATTTCATGCAGTTTACGCATGCTTATAACAGTTAATTTAGCGACCCATTCATAAAAAGAAGGCACCATTTGCTGTGGCATTTCAGGCCATGGGTCGCTATGCAATTCTCAATAGTTATGATATACTTTTCAAGTTCGTAAGTAATAATGTTCAGTACTGAATTACTCTGTATAATCAAAATTTTTGAAATAAAGAGTACCTATCATCCGGAATACCATATGCAATGGAATCCTTTTCATGAAATACATCCAACTTGTACAATTTCGCTATCTGTTCATCAGTGAAAAGGTAAGTTGGATGAACACATTCATCTCTAAAAATAAAAAAAGAAGGAACAAAACAATTAATTTACAAGTAAAATACAATGTTTAAGTTAAATAAATGTGTATCTTAATGTGTGTCCTCACTAATAATAATCTGAAAAATCTCTAAAAAATTTTTGAAGAAAATATGCAGGTACTTGATCCACACTTCAAGCCAGCTTTTTCTTTGTTTTCCACTGAAAATCTTCAAAAGAATTCTCTAAACATTTTACAAATTTTTTTTCACTGGTATGTTTGTGACTCTTACAGTATTAGCACTTATAATTTTCTTATTAAACAAAGTATCATTAAGTTGACATGTTAATAATTTAACCATTCATTTTTTTTTCTGCCAAAGCAGGAAATTCCATTTTTTCATACATCACATGCATTTATTCTTTACTTATGTAATAAGATCATGTTTGATAGCTTATACCGTTGATTCAAGATTAATGAAATAATAAGCTCATTTTTTTAAAGGCACAGCTGCATTCGTGTTATTATATTGCACTTAAATTCTAAAGTAGCAACGAAAGTACTATTTGAGATACGTTGAAAAATAACTTAAGCATTGAAGCTCATTTTTACACAAATATTAGATTACCACAAGAATTTTATTAATTATTATACCTTGTGAAGTCGTCTTGAAATTTTTCCTCAACTACTACGTCACCTACGACTTCAGAATCAAAAACTTCACCATCAAGTTTATCTACAACTTTACCCTCATCAAATTCCTCATCGTTAACTCCATAATCACCAACCTCATTATCACTCTCATCTTCCTCATCAAACATTGGCCATTCGGCCTTCAACTCCACCATACACTCTTCGTCACTAAAATAAGAAACGAAAAATATTCTTTTAAATACAGGGTGCTTACACAGAAAGTGGCCGCATTCAGAACCCTCTGGAACCCGTTACACTAATTAAATTTTGACGAGACTTGGTATGTACATACGCCATATGGACCATGGGGAAATGATTTCCGCAACAAAAGAACAGCTAAAATTTGAACCACACTTGCTACTTTTAAAGAGCAGAAAATTTCCCAAAATCGCTGAAATTTATCCAATTAAAGAATGTGCTCAACGTGGATTTAGCTCCATGCGTTGAAAGTGCATTTTATATTCAGTGATAGATAGAATAAAATTTAGAGGGATTTCAGCAACAATGCTGGTTTTAAATTAAGATAGGAACCTGCATACCTCTACTTTAAACACGACTCTAAAATGCAGGATTACGTGTGGGGATAAGAATCCCCACAGCCAAAATTAGCAAGGATTTGGGGCAGGTGAACGAAGAGGCTAGACTGATGATGAAAAAATTCTGTATATTACATGATTCTCGCCAAAGTTAACACCAAACAGTTTATTGACTTGGCTTCCAATGTGAAAAGTTGCTCCATCTTGCATAAAGACAGTGGTTTGCAATCATTGCCGTGAATGATCTGCTATCAAGGGAGGTCACTGTACCATGGACTTGGGGTTTTAATTTTTGGTAAAGGAATCTGAGTATTCTAGGTACAAAACCTCACTTGGAGGATGTACCATAGTTATAGAGCATTGTTACAGAGCACGTTTTAGGATCTTGAGGAGTGAGTGTCAAAGATAAACGGTCCAAGTATAAGTAACGCCATACCATGCAGTAACGCAATCAGAATTCGAGTTCAGAATAGGGTCAATTTAATTATCACAAACTTCTGCATTAAAGGTATTTTTGCTTCAGAAATCAGGTTATGAAACTGATAGTCAGAGTTTCTTTTAGTTTACAGACAGAATGGAATACCTGAACAACGTTAAATCTTATGGCCGGGTTTTCTTGTACCATATGCAATCTTTAAGGTTTGTTTGGCTGACATAATATATGCTAAATAATTATTTCTGTAGACGATATTATAAGGTATAAAATTAGACAAAAAAAGGGCACATTCTGCAAAAAAATATCCTTTCTTTTTTTACCCCCCAAAGCATGAGGTGGCGACCTGCAAACTCAAAAATAGGGTCCCAATAATTTTTCCAGAAGAGCGGCTGAAACTTTGGATCACTTAATGTCAATTTTATTTTTTCTTTTGCTTATTTGTCCGTCTTTCAAGCTGATTACGTGAATCAAAAATTACACATATTTGTAAAACTGGTTTAATCGATGATATCTTCTTGTATTTCATTTTTATTAATTATTCTTCTTGTTCTATAATAGTCCAAAAAATATTGATTATCAAGATTTACAAATGTTTGCTTATGTTAAACAATAGTAGCGAAATCCAAAATTGAAACAAAACCAGACAAATAATTACTAATTAAGAAAAGCTTAAAAGAGCGAACCTTTCGAAATTTCGCAATTCAGGTGCATAGAAAATTATATTAAACATTTAAAATAATTATTATCAAAATATTTATATACAATTCGAATGATTATACCTTTCTGACTCATTATCATCAGCATCATTAAACAAATCATTAGCTGCCACTGCCAGCTTTTCCTCATCACACTCAGTATCAAAGCTAAAGTTTTAAAAGAAAAATGCTTACTTATATTGATTTTCGCACGATCAATTTATTGTAAAAGTGATGCAAAAATTTCTTTGAAATTCCTTTTTTGCTTAGCTTGATTTAAGATGTATTTTTTAAAACAGATGCGAAATATTTATTGGTAGTACATTTTTCTCAAAATATCTATATATAAGTTCTAAAAATGTCTGTAGTTCATTTATAGTTCTTTTTTTTGCTTCTGTTTTTGAGGGATACTTTCTATAAGGAAGTATTATAGTTTTAAAAGTTGTCCATATATTAAATACCCTATATCTAAATTTGCCATGTTTCGTATAAGGTCCTAAATAATATTTTAAAGTGTTTAAAATATAATTTAAAAATAGTAATCAAAACATTTTCCCACGCTATTGAATATAAATTTCTTGACTTCAAATAATCGCTTTGAGATCAGTGAGGATGGTTACTATAAAGAACTTATAAAAAGTAGTTGTAACAGATTTAATTACAATTCATTTGTAACAGATTTAATTGCAATTCACGGCATCCGCTCTAAACGAAATTACCTGCTAAACGCCATCTAGCGAGAATATTGGCAGTCTCCTGCCACTGAACTGTTAGGTTGAGTCCATGTCCGCATACCAGTAAATGTTATCTTCTCAATTCATTTTTAATAATTATTATTTCTATTAGTTTATTTCTATGTGACTGTTTTGTGCTCTATTTTCATGTGTTTTAATAAATTTAATAAGAGCTAATCAAAATCTTTCCTTCTTCGAGCACAAACAGTAGTTACATAGTGATATTTCTTTATAAACAGTCGATAGTATATAAGAAAAATCCTCGTACTAAAATTCATAAATGTATAATTTTGAAATTATTATTCTTTTATTATATTTCAGGGAGAGTATTAAGGACGGATGGAAGGCAAATTGTTCTGGACATGAATTTCCTGAGTTACACACGTATATACAGATCTTATTGCACGAGGGTTATCAGCTACAAGATTTCAAAAATAACTACTTACACTTGGTCAATACCAGTCTCATCTAATTCAAATTCATCATCGAATTCAAATTCATCATCATCGAATTCGTCATCGAATTCGCTCCCATCCTCATAAGCTAAAATATTAATCAAAATAAAATGTGTACAAATCTAGTTTAAATTAATGATTTATCAATTGGTTCATAAAATAAAATTTTACTATAATACCACACTTAGATGTTATTTTCTTTGCTACTTATAAAAAAAACTCCATAAATATTGATTTCATTGAAAAAATAGAAACGCAGATTCTGAAAACAAATATGGTTATACATATTTCTTCTTTATTTCTGTAGTTTTCTTAATATAGTATGTTTTATTTCTGTTTCAGAAGCCTTTAGTTTAATTTCCAAAAAGCATTGCCTAACTCTCAAGAGTGTTGATCGAATATAATCTTTGAAACTCAAGTGACGGTCTCTTGGAAGGCAACCTGATTATCATTTGACTATTCTAAGTTATTTATTAGGCAAAATGAATAGCAATAATGAAATAAAGAATGGAATGCTCAAGGAAAATAAAGGATGAAATATTCTGAAAAAATATGGTAAATTGCTTAACCGTCATGTCTTATCATTCAGTTTGGATTCTACTTTTAAATGATATTTATCTGTTCTGGGTTCCTAAATCCTATTACCACAGTAAGTATATTAGGTTTCCTGTACTAGTATATTAAAAAACTACTGTACCAGTAACGCTTATAACTACATTTAATTAAGCCTCTTTCATGTCAATAACGGTTCGGGCAATTTTTGGCTGCTCCTGAAATGGATAAGTACCAGTCTAATTACTAAAAGTTTTTTTTATTTTTAAATATCAGCCACAGTCTTGTTTTACTTATTAATTTCGTTCTGTAGGATTTTAATTTCCTGCTTGTTCCGTGACTTGTGGTGCGCAAGAGCAATAAAATAACACGCATTTAAATTTAGTTTCATGGAAAATAAAAGCATTGCTTTGCTAAGACAACTCAGTAAGAATTACTATCTTGATGTTCCAGACATTGGGATGTAAAAGTATTAATGGTTGTATATATTTTATACGACTAACATTACCTCTTAACCAAATGAGTAATACAACTGAAGTGCCAATGAAATCGCCAAAACAATTCGTTGTTTCATTCTGTGGTGTTTCATTTCCTGTTTATCCTGTTACTTACATTACCTCTTACCCAAAAGAGTAATGCAACTGAAGTGCCAATGAAATCGCCAAAACAATTTGTTGTTTCATTCTGTGGTGTTTCATTTACTGTTAATCCTGTAGCTCATATAACCTCTTAACCAAAAGAGTAATACAACTGAAGTGCCAATGAATTCGCCAGAAAATTAGTTGTTTCATTCTATGGTGTTTCATTTACTGTTTATCCTATAGTTTACATTACCTCTTAACCAAAAGAGTAATACAACTGAAGTGCCAATGAAATCGCCAAAACAATTCGTTGTTTCATTCTGTGGTGTTTCATTTCCTGTTTATCTCGTGACTTACATTACCTCTTACCCAAAAGTGTAATGCATCTGAAGTGCCAATGAAATCGCCAAAACAATTAGTCGTTTCATTCTGTGATGTTTCATTATTATTTTATTATTATTTGATAAATTTAATGAGTTTAGAATGCTTATTTTGGAAATTGCTTTTCATTATGATAACGCCAACGGATTTGCGCATTTTTGCCGTCGTTGCCAGGTCGACGGGATAATCAAAAAGTACCTTTTTTAATACTACCATGTAACAAAGTATTTTAATTGGAGTTAAGTTCAAATGAATGAATGGAAAAAGTGTGGGGAAAAGTTTTAAAGTTCAAAGCAAAATATTTTTTATAATGTATAGATAGTTTTTTAATTTATGTTAACGATTTCTCCATTTTTTAAATCTAAATTTAAGTTTCCGTAGAATATGCTGATTACTGTACAGATGTTTTAGATTGTTTTTAGCAGTATTCTATTTAGATATCTAACTACAGTTAAAATCACAAAAAGTACGTTTTTATGCTTACGATTGGGTCTGGGATATTTTTCCCGCTCCTTCTGCCAGTTATTCAACACAGCAAAACGATATAAATCGCTTCGATTCATAATTATCACTCAATAAGTTTTTTAATCGCAAAACACAAACCGCATTTGAGAAAGCTCAAATAAGAATGAATTTTTAATGCATTTATAACCATTGTAGTCATATACTTTTATTGTTGCAACAATATTTTAAAAAAAAGCATTGATTGTTAAAACAATGTCCAAGACAGAATTTGTTTCATATCTTTGAAGCAGTTTATTATTGTTGTAAACTTTTCATGTGAAGCATTGTTGTAAATATCTAAAAGTTTAGGGTACATTATTGATAAATTAGTTTCAAATTTAAAATAAAAAAAGTGCTTTTTTCCCCAGAATTGTATTTGATGTAAATTCACCATGCGCTGATAAAAAAAACTCTTTTAATTTAACTTTAAGCAAAACATTTAAAAACTAGGTTGAAGTTTTTTCTAAGAAAAAAATTAATTTTAATTAGTAATTTTATTGTGTCCTCAGGGTTTATTGATTTTATTTTATAACTATCGTTAAACAGCTGACCCAATTCTGGGTTTACGACTACCAATGTTCAACTCCACAGCCTCGTAATTTTGAATCCAATCCGGAAGACAAGGGAATTACTAAATTAAAAATTGGGAGAAATTTGCCTTCGTGGAGGACTTTCTGTGAGAACTCACTCTTATTTGCATTGCATGGGGACGAAAACCACGAAAACCCCCCGAGGTGAGCTTGATGATAAGATACCTTAACCCATGATCCTTTTACCACAGACTATATTTTTACGTCAGCACTGTGGTCAGTCCTCATTCAGTTTATTTATCTGCTTTGTTAAAATAAAATTAACATGACTGAAGCCATATATCAGGGATGCAATTTTTAATATTGAGTCCTACAACAAAAATCTTAAATTTTTATTTTCATTCAAAAATAATAAATTAAATGTCAAGTAATAATTCATCTTGTAAATCACTGCCGAAAATTTGAGCAGAAATTGCCACGATATTCGATTCGGGGATATTTCTTTAAGGCATAGTTTAAATTTAAATTCTTTGTGATTGGTATTCATTCATTGATCCCCCTAGCTCAGATCGACTCCTAAAAATACAATATATCACCCTTTTATGGCAACCCTTGCACACCAAGAACACTAAATAACCTAATAGTAGTTAAAGACCAAGAAATACTTTTTCTTCACTACATGTCGGGAGAGTACGTGACACCATTTTTAGTTTTCGTCACACTAAAATTTATAATTATAGCAAAATGCTGTACACAAAAGAGCAAATGAAGTTATTTTAATGATATAATATTAAAATCATTAATTTATGCTACACACACGCACAAATTCCTAAATTATTAGTTTGTAAAACAAACATACACACAGCATGGAAAGAATAACAAGTTTTTCGAACTTGGCTTCATAGAACACATACGAATGGAAATTAAATATGATAAAACAGCTTGTAAATGAGGCCCTGGTGCCAGAGGTGATTAAAAGCTTTAGCCCCGTCCAGCATCAGGAGAGCAGTGGATTCTTTTTTGAAAAAGCCCTGTGTAATGCTTTCAATAATTCGAACTAATTGCTTTGTGGTAGAAAACCTTTCTCTGAAGTCTGAGAACAACAAATTCATACAATCGCAGAGCTTTTTACCGAACACCGTGGCAGCTTCACTGCACCGTTTAACGAACTGCACCGTTTGAGCGTTTAAAAAAAGTCAAACTGATCACTAATGCTTGAAAGAGTTTCACAAAATAATTTTTAGGTTGCACCAATATTTAGATCAAGGTAAAAAAACTTGTAAAGCGAGTATTTAAAAAAAAATGTGAAAATGATCGCTAACGCTCAAAAGAGTTTCACAATTTTTTTTTTAGGTTTAAGTTCTCATATATTTTACTTGTTAATCGTATGGAAACATAATATGTTCCTAACCGAGATTAGTGTTTTCTAGTTTATTTATTTTATTTCTCCAGGGCTTCTTCATTTGATATTTTAAACCATAAATGCTAAAGAAGAATTGTTCAATAATATAAATATGAAAGAGTTTTTTTAAATATTTTTTACTGGCACCATTTGGATGAAAGTTTCACTTTGAAAGTAACGTTTCTCCTCAGTGTTTGTTATTTAGCAAATATTGCAGGAACTGGAACATTAACTGGAACCGCTCCAAATTTAGTACTGAAAGAATTAACGAACGTGTAAAGTTAACTTCGGTTACTTTTAAATTTGATTATTTTTTCATAAAAATTTGAAATTTTTAGAAGCAGTTTAACTTTTTTTCAACGTTTGTCTCTTTTTTTTTAAAAAACTTAATTGGAAGATCGACTTTTGCTGATATGGTGGCAGTTTCTGTACACCATGAAAACTGTTTTTAGAAAGCATTAAATTTAATTTTTTCAAGTAATCCTTTTTTTACACTCAGAGCAAACGGTTAAAAGTCGAATTTGGTCGATTTTAAGTTAGAATTAACGTTGAGATATGTCGACATAAATAAAACGACATATGTCGAACAGGCGTTCCAAAATCGGTAAAGAGGAATGCGTGGGTGTAAGTATTTTTTACACGTCATCCCTCCTAAAACAGTTTGAATGAAACATTATCTCACACACATGCACATACGCATTCTTTGCTGATATTGGCAGCCTGTAGCACCCTTTTGTTTACCAACTTAAGCTAACATTTAACAGAATAATGAATTAGCTTTCTTATTAAATGAAAGATGAAGTTAAGACATGACAGGGAGATGGTATTACATGATCTTGCGGAAACTGTCACAACATCTACAACAATATATTCTCAAAGTCGGCTATTAGGTAGGAAAGTAAAGTAACGTTAAACCCTTAAAATGATACAAAAAATATTTAAACATAGCAGCTTTTTGTATTTCAAAAAACCATTAGGGAACCTTGGAATTGTCTTTATTTATCTATAATTGTATACTTTCTTACTTTAGCCTTCATCCTGAAAGCAGTGAAATAACTTTCGCGTTTTAAAACATTCCTGGAATGTAATGTTTTATAACATTCCTGGAATGCTTATCAGTGTTTTTATTGGATGGCTCTACTTGTGGATGGTTTTTATTAAGTTTTCGTAAGTAATAACCTTTTATGACATTCTATCATTGGTTTTCTTAAAAGGAAACACATATTGATTGATTTGGAAATTTTTTGATTAACTGTTAAGAAAGATGACAAAAATTTCGTAATTTCAAATTAAATAAATTATGCTGTCAAAATGGCAGCATTAAAAATCATTCTAAACTTATTTCTGTTGTTACATAGCCAGTCATATATAAACTTAAATTATGCGCGTTAGAGACAACGTATAACAGTTAATAAAAATACAGAAAATTAATTTATTTTCCTATATTCAGAAAATAAAATCCTAAATGCTTCTAAGGAAGATATTATTTCAAAAAGATATGCCAACATTAAAATGATTTGCTCATTTTAAGGTTGAAATTAATCACATTAATTTAAAACAATCTCAGTCAATAATGAAACACTTTAAAAAATATATTGGATTATAAGTTGTCATTTAAGTACAGAAACCACAGATTATAAAGTGTAAATGATTTCAAATTTTTTAATATGAAATTTAGTTTAAATAATCATGAAGGAAGTTTTAAAATTCATTAATTAATCACCTAAAACTGTGTTATGTGCTTAAAAAAAACAGCATTAAAGTTAATTAAAAACTTTTAGCCTACTAAATTTTAAATTTCAAGTCTTTTTAATACATTTTAACTAATGCAAAGTATGTCATACAAGTTACTATCTAAATTCTTAGCAGAGAAAATTTTAATAACTAACTTTACATTGTAACCGTATCTATTTGTTAAATGCACCTGATTACGAATATGATGTTAGGTCATATTAACCATCAGTCCGATTTCTCTTGGGAGCAGCTAGTCGTGAATAACGACGAGCGAACTGCAGCATCAACCTAATATTTTATTAAATATAAACATTCTCTAGTTCGTCTCATAAAACCTTAGAAAGCGTATTCATCTCGTATGTTTCCTTTGAAATTGCTGAGACTTAAATTATCATTCGTAAAATTTTAAAGGTATATACTATGCGCCAAAAAATAAACGGAATACCCTGAATAACTTTTGATATAATGATCGGATCTTCACGTTCTCAATCTTAATGTTCTCAATCGTTCTCAATCTTAAATCTCAATCTTAGTAATCAAATATGGTAATTAATTAGTGCAGACGATAATTTAAGTTACGAAATCACACACAAAAACGCATTTTCTCTGAATATACAAACCTTTTTCTTCCATTAGATTCCAATTTCTGACCCCCAAGACATAGCGGGTGGCTGCAATCTGGAAAATATGGTCCCAATAATTTGGTTAGGAGAGCGCATGCAAAGTTTCTTTCCCTTAATGTAAATTTTACTTTTATACGTATTTCGCCATAACTCGAGAAATTTAGAAGCGATCAAAAACTTTTTACACGCAATTATTCATTTATCCAAAGATTATAACCATGCAAAAATAATTGTTAGTAGATATTTACAATTTTTCATTATTTTATTCAATACTTATCGAAGGTATATAAAGAATGTAATTTTACAAGGCAAAATACAAACTTTGAGAGAAATCGATCCAATAGTTCTTGAGAAATAGACTTTTTTGAAGTTTTATGTGGTGAAATACAAATTTTGAATAAAATCGAGTGAATAGTTTCCGAGAAATCGAATTTTAAATATCTGACTATTTCAAATTCGATTGCGTACTAAATATTTGTGATTCCCTTAAAAAGTTCCACAGGTATTGTGAGTTAAATTAATATTGAGTGGTCAAATTTTTGACTGGGCCTCAGACAAAGCTGTTGTGACTATATTTTTAATTTCTCAGATTACTCTCTTATATTTTGAATGTGACAAATCTAAATTTGTGTGTGTCGGAAAAAAATCTATGCTTATTGAGAGAAAATAAGTTTTCTTTTTTCTGATTTTCTGTCTACACAATTTTACTATCATATTTAAGGTAAAGCTCTTGAACTATTAAGATTGAGTTTTACTTTGAGAAAATTCGATCATTAAATTTTACAAAAGCAAAAGTTTTTTTAGATGACTCAAAAAATTTTTTTGTGCGTTGTACAGCTAAACCAAAATGTATCAAATGTTAAATTTTAGAAATTTTTATATTTTTGTTAATTGAAATCGCATAATTTATAATCACATAAACTATAAACTTCTAATAATTTTATAAGTTACTGACTGCTCTAAAGGTGGCTGATAATTTTTTAAAAGTCAACTAAAAAGTAAGTTAAAATAATGGAAGAATATAGAAATACACAATGTGATACGTTGTGAAACAAGATAATTTTTCTCACTAAGTTTCGAAACTAGCTGTAAAATTTAAACACAGATGACTGTTAAAGCAAACTGCAAAGCTATGTTTTAGCCACGACTCTACTATTAGCATCAACAACTCGGTGCTGTTTGAGAACAAAATTAGTAACCGCCCGTACAAATATTTCGGTGGGAATGTCGGTCAAGCAGCAAAAAATATTGGTGTATAATTTCAATTGTCAGCATCATCGTCTGTTGATGAGCTTTGTAGTAAGTTTTGTAGAACATGGTAAGAATAAAATTTCGCTTTTTAACTTGAAGACAGCACGATACACATTTTTATTTTCTTCAAAATCTGAAGAACAATAAGTGTTCTTGTAGTGCCTCTTGGACCATAAACTCATTGATAAGAAAATTAAAAAAAAGTAGCTAGAACTGAAGCTCTTTCTGTATACATTGATTTATTTATTAGACTCAAATTCATACAATTTGATAACATTCTCTTCTATAATAGCAGCTTAAGTTCGATAAAATTTCATTTAATTAGATTGAAGTAAATATAAGTAGAGGATATTCGTTTTAATATTATTTACAATGACTAATTTCATTATAATCAATTAAGTAGAAATAGAATATATTCATATTGGGTTTTGCGTTATTTTATTTATGTTGAATTTGATGAAGTTCTTTACGGCTCACAAATAGAAAAAAAAATTGTCGTTGAATTACTGCTCTGCATGGTAATGACATTTCTGGTAACCCCCCCCCACAATTCTGGGTATTAAAAGCAAAATATTCGGTACTTATACAATTCATTTGGTAATTTTTCCGTTCATATGATAATGGTTTATCTGCAATTCTGGCTTTCCAAATTATAGTTCTTATTGCTGCATAGTTAATTTAGAAATTACAAAACAGAAAAGTAAATTTAACAGAATAAATGATTTTTATGCTTTGCTCTAAGGTATCAAAATAAAATTACCAAATTTTATCAGATATTATAAAGCACTATTTTATTTAATTTTACGAAATTCATTACCAAAACTCTTCGGTAACAATTACCAAGTGTTTTCGTGTTCCCACAGAGACAAAAACATGGTAAATTTTACCATATTCTTTTAGTTTTGACTATATTTTTCTCTCAGTGCTATGAGATCATCATAGATTCCTTTATATTTGTGAAATAAACTGCGGTACATAGCTGCAAAAAGTTTTGGTAAATCAAATAGATTCGCAATTGAATCTTAGATGATAAAAGATGCGTTCGTCTTCAAAGTTGTGCTAATTTCCAAAATTATAAGAATAAATATGTGAAAAAAGCTAATTATTCAATTAACACCCAATAATAATAAAATAATCCTAATGTTTGAATCGAGAAGTTTTAAAATACGTTAAACTACTGCAGTTAATAATTTTGAGAGTTAGAAACACAAATCAAGAAGCAAATTTCAAAGAATTTTAAGGATAGGTATGTTAGCTATGTATGTCTTTAGAAATTCTTCGTTTATTAATAATTTAGATTAAGTTAATAATTTAGAAAGTTGGATTAAGTTTAAAAATTAAGTTACAAGTTAGAAGATTAGATTAAGTTAATAATTTAGAAAGTTAGAAATACAAATCAAGCAAAAAACAAAGAATTTTTGATGATAGGTATGTTAGCCATGTATGTCTTTAGAAATTCTTCGTTTTTTGCTTGATTTGTGCTTCTAATTTTCTAAATTTTTAAAAAAAGACAAATTTTCTCTTAGCGCTTTTCCATTTTGACTCATTATTCAAAATGTTATTTTCTTATTTTGCCTTTTTTTCTGAATTTTCTTAAATCAGTATCATTCCTTGATTATACTACTGCAGTTACTTTTTTCGTAATCTATATCGATAAAACTTAAATTCTGTGACAAAAATTTCAAAATTTTAATGCTTTTTCAAGCTTATTTATTTAAACACTAAAAAAAAATATTTTCTAAATAGAGAAAAAAGTTTGATGTAGTGTTATTACTTCCTACGGGTAAAAAGATCTTCTATTTCCTCCCAGTAATAAGGAATTCCTTAGTAAGACTGATAACTTGGAACAAAAAATTTCAAAGAAAAGCTGTTGTCATCAAACTTTCGTGTCAGGCCTTGTCGTAAAAGAGTGGCGATGGATACTTCAGATGCATCGCTCTTAGATTAACTTCCACGTAATGCATGACTTCCAACAAACTTGCCTTGTTGAAAGATGTTAAATATTAACTGAGGTGCTTTGAAAAGGAGGTTCTTGGAAATGTTCCAAGGTACTGAAGAGATCGAATGGAAGGAAAAGTTCGAAGAGATTTTTCCTTTAACGTCTACTCACCAGCAGAAACACATTTACTACAGGAAAGTAACATAGTAGGGGGAATTAATTTTCGATTATAGTGAATAATTTTATTTAGGAAGTTTTGATTCGAAATTCTGCAAAGAAGTACCCCAGAGATTTTAACTTTATATTAATAATATTAGTATTAGATTTCAACTGTTATTTATTATGATGCTAATTTCTTAAGCCTTTGTACGAAATTGTTTAAACGTATGGAATAGATGATTAATATCATGAATGATGGATTGATGGATTAGTTTTTAATGCAATGAACTGCCCTTTTTTGTAACTGAATGAGGGTTTTTGTCTATTAAAGACAAGACCACCTTATGATTAATGTTTCATAAGAGATATTTCAGTGTTTTAGGTCTAGAAATTTTATTTGATTTATCAATAGCTAGCACTTAATTTGGTTTTGTAAATTAAATTTATTTTTCAAATAAATGTTTTAATATTTTTCAAAATTTCTTTTTATATTTCTTTAAAAATTATTTTAATTAGAAATTAAAAATATCGCTTCAATTAATTTGGTTTAGAATGTTTCTTATATTTAAGTTACGAAAAATAGGTATTACCACTTATTTCGGTTTTATAAATTTAACTTGTTGTTCAAAATATAATGGATATATCTAACTAATTCTAATAATTCTCAGAGTAATCTAACTAGAGTAATTCTCAGAGTATATCTAAAAAGAGTAATTTTTATCTTAGAATAATAATTTTTTTTATTTCGAAATAGAGAAAAATTATCCTAAAATAACATAAAAAACTTCAATTAATCTTTTTATGTTATTCCTCTTCTGTAAATCCTTTTCTTAATTTATTATGTGAAACGAAACGCTTTCTCACACTTTAAAATTCAGACGAGAAAGAGGGTTGTAATGAGCTTATCACACGAGTCAACAGAAGTTTCAAAATCACAAAATTAATTACAATGCTTGCAGAGTATGCAGGTCTACTTAGTATAAATTTAGCCTGTTAGAAATAAAAATCCGGAGGACATGTTGGTGGCTGCAGAAATAATAATGAAACACATTCTAGGAGATAAATATCGCCATCAAAATTTTTTTAAAACAAAATTGCGACTTGTGGATAAAATATTTTCAATAGCAAAATATACTTTACCGATACATTCAAAATGCAAAAAATATTGTAAAATCTCCAGGAAAGAGGGAGGAAAATTGATTTAAGAAAACCTGTAATTCTAGATCACGGTCTATTTGTGCAAAATAGTGATATATGGAATAACGACAATCATATGTGTTGCAAAGTGTATTTGGAATCCCGCCATATATATTCTACTAACATATTTTACAAAGAATTTCATAAAATAAAATTTAATGTAAATATTTGTATACACCATGAAACATAATTAAAAGTTAAACACTTTTGCTTAACTATTTTGTGTAAAAAAAAATATTGTACGAAAAAGTTCTGTCCCATTACTCTTGTTTAATAAAACTGCTTTACTTTCCCACGTCCTTTTACTTTGACAAAACTTTTTTTATTTTTTATTATAAGACAATTTTATAAGACATTCAAACAAAATGAGAGTAATTTTCAGGTTAAGTATGCGTCTCAGTGAAGTCATTTCAGCTTGTTAATTAACTTTTTGGAAAGCTACCAGGATCTCCCCCGCAACTGCAATTTAAATTAGGAAACTTTTCTATTCAAAATATTTTTATGTGAGGTAGAAAATTTAATAAATTGAACCACCTAATTATAGAACGAAAATGTCATTTTTATGAAGATGGCATAATTAAATTTTCAAATACTCTACCGTCATATTTGTGGGCAAAACTACGATAATTTCTTCCAGCTGCCACCTCTACAAAATGAAATAAAATAAAATAAATAAATAGATAAATAAATAAAAAAAATGATGATGACTATGATTTCAAACTATTTTTTGTTACAATTTCGATGGAAAAGTTATTTTCATCATTTTTGATACTTAATAAGCATACAATTGAGCATCATATTCTACACTATAAAGAATTTAGTATATCTTAATACCAAAAATGTTGGCAACTACTTTATTCCGGAGGTGGGAGATCGAAAGTAGAGCATTAAAAATAGTGGAGCTACTGTAGTTGCTGTCTTTTTTCTAAGCTTGTAGTGTAGTGTGCTACATTCTTAAAAATGTAGCGTTGTGCAATACAAAAAGAGTAGTTTGTAGTGATTCCTGGAAACTACTTTTAACGTTGTAGGAAATAAAGTTCTAACGCAAGGGTACAAATCTTTACGGGTCCATCAATAGACTCAATGGAGCCATGCTGGCTAATGGGATAGAGTACTTGCCTTCCAATGAGGTAAACTGGGTGACAGGCGCTTTAAATTCCGCACCCGACTCACACCGACCACAGTGCTGACGTGAAATATCCTCAGTGGAAGACGGGTCATGGATTAGAGTCCCCTTGCCATCAGGCTAACAGTGGGAGGTTTTCGTAATTTTCTTCTCCATGTAACGCAAATGCGGGTTGGTTCCATAGAAAAGTCTTTCACGAAAGCGAATTTCTCCCAGGAACAGTAATTGTCAGTTTAGTTAATTACATTTGTAACAGTGTATGTGTAGTTGTAGTAAACTACAAAACTAATGTAGTTTTTTCATCCACTATTTACAACAAAGTAGTGTAGAACCAAGCACAGTTCCTGGTGTAGTAAAACAACAAGGATGTTCTACACACTACTCCTCTGTGAAGTAGCATCACCATGTTTGTTATTCAGTAACACAAATATTTGTTATTACAGTAAGATGAGATACATCTAAGAGTTAGTGAAGTTACTTTAGTAAAGTCAACATGTGGTCAGTAACACAAATATTTATAACTATAGTAAGATAATATACACCTAAGAGTTAGTAAAGTTTCCTTAGTAAAGTTGCCAAAGTTTTTATTCAGTAACACAAATATTTATAATTACAGTAAGATAAGAAACACCTGAGAGTTAGTAAAGTTACCTTAGTAAAGTCACCATGTTTATTCTTCAGTAACACAAATATTCATAAATACAGTACGATAAGATACTCCTAAGAGTTAGTAAAGTTACTTTTACGAAACAATACAAAGTAAGAATCATTAATTTAGAATGCATTTTTACACCAATTCTTCTTCTTCTTCATAAGCGCAACAGCCTTTCACAGGCCAAGGCTGACTAGCAGATTTTCCTCCATCTGGTCCTGTCCGGTGCGACGGCCCGCCATCGGTTGCGTTATACAAAGATATATATTATTAAGAGAAATTCGAACTATGCATATCAGAACCTAAGCGGATTGAAATTATTTAATACAGTTTACAGATACTTAAAAAGCTAAAATGTAAATATTCTTATTACGCAACTTACAACATACATACTATTTTCATGTCGAACTTTTGTTTCAGTAAATGTATAGCCGCGTTGAAGATAATAACAAACTCTTGCCAACTGGTATTCAAATGCAAACAATCGACAGACGATATGTTAACGGAGCAAACATTGCTGCATTCGGAAGCTTAAATATTTAACGTATGATGTGAAATCACGTGAGCATTGTGTAAGCTTTTCCCAATATAAGTATTTCAAATTTATTATTTACAACCTTTTAATTGTACATGAGAATTCGATTTGGGGTTAACATGAAATAAAGTGTTCCTTCACCTAATTTTTCTGGTTGTTCACCAGCATATTTGGAGAGGTAGAACACTAGAATTCTTATAGTGTACAAGAATTCGAAACGTGCATATTAAGTACGGTCATTACGAAATACCTTATATATATTGTTATGCAAAATCCCGGATGCCAAACCTTCGAACTGCGCTATAGACGAAGAGTAGGAATCAGAGCATTAAATTATATATGAGAGTATGAAATTTTGCTTAGAGGAGTGTCGGGTATCCCCGCCCACTGTCATTTTCATATGTATAGAATATTTTTTCAAGTCAATGGGACATCGGACATTAATTGTTATATTAAGAAAAGATTATTTTCAAAGTTTCAAGTATTTATGATAAAATATTTGCGATATACTCAAGTATTTGATATATTCAAGTAATACTCAAGTATTTGTGATGAAAATGATAAATGAGGTTTATCCATTGTCAATACAATGGTCATTTTCATTTACACCTGAAAAAACAGTCAAAAACATAATTTTTGTAACTGGGTGGGGCTACCCGACACATTTTGAAAAGAGCTGAAAAACATGTTTTTTTAAATTTCTATTTTTTTAAGTTAAACTATTCTTTTTTTGGTTTATTCTTTTTGCATTATTTAATTAGATGATAAAACAATAGAAACATACAAAAATATTGATTATTACTCACTATTATACAGAAATATAAGCAATACTCCTTAAGTGGGCGGGACTACCCGTCTCTCCCCTATATTTTTAGAGAAATGTTAAATGTTTAAAAAATATTCTAATACGAAAATGTTATTGTGGCTGTCATTAGTTTTTAGGTTACTTAATGTCAAAGATGAAAATAATTTTTATCGTTCTATTTTATTTATTTAATTTAATTTGTTTGCTTTTATTTATTTATGCATAGAAATGCTTAGTTCACTTTGATTAGCGACAGTAGCGGGTAATCAAGCTTAGGATAGTTTAATTTATCATTTTATTAGAATGCAACATACTTAACCGCTATTATGGTACTACTCCAAATTTTCCAACAGTGGAAAAATAAAATCAAAAATTTATTCAAACTAGTTATCTATCCCACTACCATTTCTACGAGATAAAAAGTTAATTAAGCTTTGAAAACTATAAAATCGTTTAAATAAATAATCCTAAGAAACTGAAACCGTAAGATATTACTCGATTAAAATCTTCATTCGCTTCAAAATTATACAAATAAAAAATAACAGTTGACATGTTTCAAATGCTCAAAATTAGGCGCCCATTTTCAAAATTTGCCAGTCGTGAATGAGAGGAAGCAAAAGTGATTTGAAATATAAAACACAAAGAGGCCAACTAAAAATGGAAACATAAAAGGGAGAAACAATACTTTTAAAAACCATAGAAGTCGAGAGAGAAAAAAAAAGATGAAAAACAGAACAAGAAAAACTACATTGGTCAAGAGGGAAACATTAGGGTAAAATGCATTTCCACGAGCTATAGAGAGATGGTGAGTAACTAATGGAACAAGGAAACAGCAAGGAAACGTTAACAAGGAAATAAGCATTCATACGAATAAAACAAGATTCCAGAGTATCAAGATCAGCTGATGTGAATTGGTCTTCACTATATCGAACAAAAATGGAAGCTCTTTAAAACTTAGACTTAAGGAACACGATAGATATGTCTGCTATCAAGACTACGAGAAATCATCAATTGCTGCACAATGTTGAAACATTAGGCATGAATTTAAGTTCGGCAACACCAAAACTTTTTTCCTTCCCAGTAAAATCAGCTCATCTTGATGTCCTGTAATCTTGCTTTATTCATATAAATGCTGATTCCCTTGTTAAAGGCATTAGTTTTTCACCATAGTGCGTGAAAATGCATTTTGACTTGATTTGCTCCTCACGACCACTGTGGTTTTTCTTGTTCTGTTTTTTCTCTTCTTTCTCTATCGGTTACTGAGGTTTTTCCAGTTTTGTTTCTCGTTTTCATTTCTCCATTTCGTTGGCAACTTTAACTTTGTATTTCAAATTGCTTTTGTTTCTTCTCGTTCATCTTCGGTGAGTCTTGGAAATGGGCACCTATTTTTGAGCACTTGAAACATGCCGACTGTTATTTATAGTTTGTATATTTTAAAAGCGAATGAAGTTTTTAATCAAGAAATATAAAATAATTTGTTATGCTAAACAATTTTTGCTCTTATTTTAAATAGAAAATGACCTTTTTCTAACATTAAAAAAATTTCAGTGAATTTTTTACTTTCTTTTAAAACTCATAAATGACAAAATGCTTTGGAAAATTTATCTTGATTGAAAATCTAGTTCATGTTCAGGGAATGATATTAAATTACCCAAAACGAAAGAAAATTACACGAAAGTAAGTTTTTTTAAAAGCAGAATGCATTTAATAATTCACGAAATGACTTGCATTTAAGCGAGAAAGTTATGAAGATAAGTTTTAGTTGTAAAATTCAATTGAAGTATCCTCTTTTTACCCCATTTCGCAGATCATGAATATTTAAAAAATATGTCGCGAAATCGGAATTGAAAAATTTTGTAATATCTTTTTACTTAAAGTTTTATTAGCGGATATTTTATTCTCGAAAAAGCTGAATTGTCTTTATTCTCTGCTTTTATATACGTTAGGAAGTTGTTTTATGAATTGAAATATTTTTCCGTTCTTAATATATTTTATCGTTTTTGGAATAAAAAAGTGAGTTTTTATGGAGTAAAATAAATTAGATTCATTTGGGATGTTTCTAACTGCTTGCATTTTAATAAATAGTTAATTATGTAGTAGATAGTTAGAGTTACATAATAATGAAAAAATATTACTTATTACGTTCCAGAACGAATGAAAATTATTTCATTCAATTTTATTGCAGTCGTTTTTTATGTAAAAAAGAGAAATTCATACAGTACAGAAGTGGTACAGAATAAGTGGTACAGATTTTGCTAGTCACCAAACACGAAAATGTAAATAATTAAAGAAAAAAAGTTGTAAAATATCTCTACGGATATACGGATAATATCTTCCAACAATAATGAACTAGACTGAAAGACTATATTAGATTCAGTTGGGATATTTGTAACAGTTTTTATTTTGATAAATAGTTAATTGTGTAGTTGTTGTAGTAGAGTTACACAATAATGAAAAAATATTGCTTAGTACATTTCAGAATGAATAAAACTATTTTATTCAATTTTATTGCAGTTGTGTTTAGTTGTGAAAATTTCTTTATGTAAAAAGGGAAAATTCAGTTTTTTTTAAAGTGGATGAGATTTTGCTAGTCACTAAAGAAGCAAAACATAAATAAATGAAAACAAAAGTTGACTTTATCATATCTAAACAAAATATGGATAATATCTTCCAACAATAATGAACTAGACTGAAAGACTTTATTAGATTCATTTGGGATATTTGCAACTGTTTCTATTTTGATAAATAATGAATTATGTAGTTGATAGTTAGAGTTACACAATAATGAAAAAATACTGCTTAGTTCATTTCAGAATGAATAAAAACTATTTTATTGAATTTTATTGCAGTTGTGTTTCGTTGTGAAAAATTTTTTATGTGAAAAAGGGAAATTCATTTTTTTCAAAGTAGTAGAGATTTTGCTAGTCACTAAAGAAGCGAAACATAAATAAATGAAAAAAAAGTTGTCTTTATCATATCTAAACAATATACGGATAATATCCTCCAAAAATAATGGACTAGACTGAAAGACTTTATTCGATTCAGTTGGGATATTTGTAACTGTTTTTATTTTGATAAATAGTTAATTATGTAGTTGATAGTTAGAGTTACACAATAATGAAAAAATACTGCTTAGTTCATTTCAGAATGAATAAAAACTATTTTATTGAATTTTATTGCAGTTGTGTTTCGTTGTGAAAAATTTTTTATGTGAAAAAGGGAAATTCATTTTTTTCAAAGTAGTAGAGATTTTGCTAGTCACTAAAGAAGCGAAACATAAATAAATGAAAAAAAAGTTGTCTTTATCATATCTAAACAATATACGGATAATATCCTCCAAAAATAATGGACTAGACTGAAAGACTTTATTCGATTCAGTTGGGATATTTGTAACTGTTTTTATTTTGATAAATAGTTAATTATGTAGTTGATAGTTAGAGTTACACAATAATGAAAAAATACTGCTTAGTTCATTTCAGAATGAATAAAAACTATTTTATTGAATTTTATTGCAGTTGTGTTTCGT
>NC_092205.1:81286892-81317248 GCF_043381705.1 Parasteatoda tepidariorum | reverse complement strand
ATATAGATATATTGATAATTGAAGAACGCAAAAGTTGTAAAATATACGGATAATACAGTAAAATATACGGATGATATCCTCCATCCATAATGGCCCAGAGGGAAAGACTATAGTAGATTCATTTGGGACATTTGCAACTGTTTTTATTTTGATAAATTGTTAATTAAGAAGTCGATAGTTAGAGTTACGCAATAATGAAAAAATATTGCTTAGTACATTTCAGATCAAATAAAAACTACTTTATTCATTTTTTCAAAGCTGCTATTTTTAGTTGTGAAAATGCTTAAGTAAGAAAGGGAAATTTATTTCTTTAAAGTAGTGCAGAGTTTTCTGGTTATCAAGCAAGCAATAAGTAAATAAATTAATAAATTATATTTGGCATATCTAAACAATATATGGACAATATCCTCCATCAATAATTGATCAGACTGAAAGATGTGATGGTATGAGGGAAGGGAAACATATTTTAACCCCTTAATGGTCTAATAGTCGTGAAGAAAATTGTCATAAAAGAGTAGTTTTTATTCAAGAAAATTATATAAA
Source organism: Parasteatoda tepidariorum (assembly GCF_043381705.1). Classification (NCBI taxonomy): domain Eukaryota; kingdom Metazoa; phylum Arthropoda; class Arachnida; order Araneae; family Theridiidae; genus Parasteatoda; species Parasteatoda tepidariorum. The sequence continues at coordinate 81,316,705 of NC_092205.1, read as the reverse complement.
ACTAAGCGTATGTACAACATATGCATTCATTTTTAATTTTTGGGATAATCTCAAATATTTCCTTTTCAATGAGTGCTAGCATCTAGTCCAGGGCTGTCCAACTGCAAAGAGCCCACGGGCCAGAATTCCGGTCACTGACCACTTGGGGGGGGGGCGCAGTTTGAAAAAAGTTGAACAATAACCTCTTACCTTTTATACAGTAACAATTAATAGTTGAATTATGAATTATAAAACAATGGAACAGAAGGATTATGAAACAATTTGCTTGCATTTTAATGGGAAAACTGAGGCCGATCAGCCTGAATAAGAAGTTGGCGGGCCGAGCAATATGTGTTGGGGGGCAATATGCGGCCTACGGACAGCCAGTTGGACAGCCCTGATCTAGTCTAAAACTATCTCTAAGCATATTACAAATAGTCTGATACTGCCATCTGGAGTATATGATGGTTTTCTGCCATCTGAGAAATAAACATGATTATGGGCATTAGAAATATATACTTTTAATCATTTCAGAAAGTTCCTTTTAACACTTCATCCCGGAAATATCATGGGTACGAGAAATAGAGAGCGAAACAAGGAAAGGGTTAATAATGATCTTCCATGATCTTCATTGTTAGTTTGAAGTCATGTGCACTTAAATTTCAATGATCTGTAACTAAGAGGAAACAAATTGAATTTCGATTTCCTCCTAGTATATGGTATCAGAAGAGATTATTTTCAGTTATTATCAGTAATATTATAGGTGTGATAAGTAATATTACAGGTACAGTTATTACAGGTGACTCAGTTATTATAGATGCATTTGAATCTTTATATATGATCTATTGCTCGGAAACTTCATTTGTAAGGCGTTTGTAGTTCAAAGTGGTGACGCATTGTTTTGCCAGAAATTGTGAATCTTCACGTTGGGAAGTAATTCATGATGGAGCATTTAAGTCATATTCTCACGTCATTGAAGAGTTTTTTTAAGAATTATCTTGACGCAACAGTACCCAATAGTTCAGTGGTGGCACGATTAGTTCCCAATTTCAGGCAAACTGGAACAGTTTCAACATGCAAACTACATGCAAACCACACCACTACCTGTAGTTGTATCAAACATGTAGTTGTATTAAGTAAATAATCCAACGACACTAAAGATATTACTTGATTAAAAAATTCCTTCGCTTCAAAAATATACGGAGCGGAAGTAACAGTTGACATGTTTCAAGCACTTAAAAATAGGTGCTCACTTTCAAGACTTTCCTGACATGAATGAGAAGAAACAAAATTATTTGAAATATAAAACTTAATGTTGCCAACGGAAAAGGGAAAAATGAAAGTGAAAAACAACAACTCTAGAAAAACCACTGTAGCCTAGAGAGGGAAAAGATAGGTCTTGATTTGATTTGATTTGTTCATTTACGTCGCCCTAGAGCTGCCCAATGGCCTATTGGCGACGGTCTGAGAAATATCTCTGAGGATGATCAGAAGACATGCCATCATAATTTTGATTCTCCACAGAAGGGATGGCACCCCCGCTTCGGTAGCCCGATGACTTGCACGCGAAGTCGAGCACTTTACGGTAGAACAGTTTAACGAGAACCAATACCGCTCACCCTCGGTTCCTACGCAGACTGATCCAAGTGGTCACCCATCCGCACACTGATTGCAGCCAGCGATGCTTGATTTCGGTGATCTGCTGGGAACCGTGCCTTAACGATCAGTCCACTGCGGGACGGAAAAGATAGGAACAAGAAAAACTGTGGGTTTTCTTGTTCTTTTTTTCATCTTTTTTCTCTCTCGGTCACTGTAGTGTTTCTAGTTTTGTTTCTCACTTTTATTTTTCTACATTTTGTTGGCAACTTTTCGTTTTATATTTCAAATCAATTTCGTTTCTTCTCATCCTCGTCTGGTAAGTCTTGGAAATGGACGCCCATTTTTGAGCGCTTGAAACATGCTGACGATTATTTCCAATTGGTAAATTTTTGAAGCGAATGAAGTTTTTAATCAAGTACTATGTAGTTGTATTGTTTGATAGTGTATGTTAAGTTTAATGTGATTAATATATTACTAATAATTGCTGAATATCATTAACAATAATTGGAGATCGAAATATTTCTAAAATAAGATTATGTCCTATTTTCGCATTGATGCACTTAGTTAATATTTGATCACCTTGAATTTAAATATGTTCTGTTATGTTTTGGCAGTTTTCCAATATCATCTTTTTCATGTATCTGAGATAATATTTAAGCTTTTTCAACGTTGCAAGCTAGTTGGATGGCATACATAATGTAGAACTTATCAGAGATTGATGGGTTTAGAATATTCAACTCCCTTGTATTTATTTTTATAAGCTGATAACGTGTTGAGTGATAAGAGAATTTCTTTTTTCGTAAAGTATGCTACACTTGATATTAATGATAAGAATGGTTAATTTTTTAAAAGAAATATTTAAATCTCGTACATAAATAATTCTGTTTTAAGAGTCAGTAAATAAAAAACTGAAGGAGTTGATTTTCAGAGTTATCAATGCTGACAAATTTAGAAGATAAAACGTTAAAAATTTATAATCGTACTGTTGTTCAGTAATTTAATTAATTAAAGTATTCAATTCATGAAGATTTATAAATATTTATAAATATTTAGGATTTATTTTTAGTTTAATTTTAATAGTTTAAATTTAAACAAAAATTCAATCTGATGAATATTAATTTAAGATGAAAATTTAAGTAATTTAAATAGTTAAGATGAAGATTATTTTTTAACATGATGTTTCTTAAAAAAATTAAAGGCGAATATTTATTTATAATTAGTTAAAATTTGATTACAAATTTTTAAATATATGTTTTTAATTTTATTCATTTAACAGCATTATCTAATGTTAATTTAAATTAGATATTAAGATTTTATTGAATTTCCATCAGAATTTGTTCATTTTCTTAAAACTTAGTAAGTTGTTAAAAACATATCGTGTTAACAAGCGTTAATCAAAAACTACGACTTATCTATAAATATAAATAGATTGATAGATTTAGTGATAAAGATTGAGAGATAAGGAAATAAATAAATAGATTGTGATATAGATATATAGATAAATAGAGTGAAATATTTATCTTATTACATATTATATAATTTTGTATCATCTATCACTACATCTCTGCATTACAAGTATTATACTTTAAATAAAAGGATAAAATTTAAAATAATAATGATGTTTACTTAATTAGCTTAATCAAAGTATTTAATTTCTTAGTGATTTAAATGAATATTTAATTACAATTAGCTAAAATTCATTCGAATACAAATCTTCAAAAATCTCTTTTAATTTTATGCTTTTAACTGCATTATCTTATGTTAAATTAGGCTAGATGTTAAGAGGTAATTAAATTTTCTTCAGAGTTCATTTTCTTAAAAATTAGCAGTTGTTAAAGGCATATAATGATAATAAATGTGGAAAGTAAATTATTCTAAAAACTTATAGATAGATTGATTGATAGGGATAGATTAAGTGATAAAGATTGAGTTATAAGAATATAGATATATTGTGATATTGATATAGATAAAAAATGAGAGAATTATATATCTTATTATCATAACATTGTATCACTTATCCCTACATTTCTGTTTTACAGTCTTATGTAGGATATATTTCTTATGATACAAATACGATATTTAAATGCACCAATAATGTCGATTTTTTTGTTAAACAAATTTCTTGAATTGAATAATGATATGTTGAAAAAAGTTTTATAGATTTTATTCTGGTTATGGAAATATTTGTATGATAAATGAAAGTTAACTGAAAATATTTATGCAAACTTTCGTCAGACTTTCTTGAATTTAGTAATAAATGTTCCAAGGTGTTATCAGATTTTTTGTCCCTCCATCATGAGTTTGTTATAGTATTTTGTAATCTTTGTTTAGAAAGATACGCAATAACAAATAAAATAATCCAAAAACCACTTAATTTAATTTGCATTTGATGCAAGATAAAGTTACATAGATATTTCTCAAATATCGAAAGAATTTGTTGAGCAACGTCAACAATACGTCTGGTCTACGTTGATCAACAATGCGTCTGGTAATATCGTCAAATTCGATATTAACTTTAGATTTTCTAGTGTTATGTCTGTCGACGAATTTGTGCTTGTATTTCCCTTATTTGAATTACTTAAACATTATATAACAGAACCATCATAGTGTTACAGGAAAACACTAGTTCAAAGTTCGAAAAAATATGTTGACTAATGAGCACAGAGATAAGAAAAATGCTGAATTTCTTATTGAAAACTTAATTAGTTTCCTGCACTGAATCTCAGGAAGTTACTTCTTTTCAATATGGATAAAATCTTATAATTTACTAATAGTTAGAAATAAAACTTTCAACTACTCATTTATATTTTACTATAATTTTAAATACACGTGATCAAGTTTTTGATTTAAGTTTTTCATCACAATTAATATATAAACTTTGCCCTAATTAAAAGTAGACATGTTGGATAGCTTTAAAAATACACAGCGCTACCATTCATGGTTATAAAAGGGCGTAATAAAAGTGCACCACAGACTACGTGTAAGTGGTTGATCAATTCACGTGTAAGCATTTTAAGTGAACGTAAAGTACTGCTCAGAATGGTACTTCCGGTGCAAGACAGAACAAGTAGTATTTATTTTAGAAGTTGAAGATAATTGAATCGTTCAATCAAATTCACAATTCGCGAGTTGCACACTCGCTTACTAATTATCATTTCCTCAACAGTAGCAATGGTGCCATAGGAGACCATGGTGTAGCCATGAGTTTTGACATAGCTCATAATGATGAACGGCGTTTACGAAATTTTTTCACCATTTATTTTACATCTAGATAGTGTTCTCCACAAACAGCTACTATTCGATGATAAGTATTCTTAATTAAACATATCTTCTATAAAAAGAATCATACTGGACTCTTCCATTTCAGCATGACTTAACTTTACATTTAAACGCTCTCATGCAAACTGGTTAATGAATTATACGCAATCTGTTGTGCACTTAACTTCATTTATGATTATGAAGGGAGGCGCAGAAATCGGTACTGTATTTTTTGTTTGGGTATTGGGTTACCCTTAAAATATAGGCATTTTCAGGATTTCTAAGAATATAATTTGCATTGACCATTTTAAAGTCACGGAGGGAAAATGCTGCAGAAATTTTAAACTTTAATTAATTTAAGGTAACTTATAGAGTAATTTCCCTTCCAAAACTAGAAAACTAGATTAAAATTCCATAGTACAAAGCAATAAACCGTTTCATGTTACGAGTAAAAGTTTCAATCTTAAAGAGCTCTTTATATTTAAAAAATAAAAGTACATTTGACTGAAAAGTCGATTCAGATGAAAGTTAATTTTACTCTTATGTGAAGTCTTATATAATGAAAGATGATGTTTGCCGTCTCAACGAAACAACTTCAAATTATTTTCTGTAAAGTTTTCAGCAATATCTTTTCAAGTGGTTTAAATAGGTTTTTTAAAAATAGATTGAAGTATAGAAGTTCTTGTTGGATGACGAATTCTTAAAACGCTCAAATTCTTAAAATTTCTTCACTGTTTGTACTTGTGATAATTTAAAATAAATAAATATTTTGTTGAAGGCGATTAAAAGTTTTTGAGAGAATTTACGATAAGTGCAAAATAAATATTTGAGAAATGTAAAAAAAAGGTTCAAACAAATTGCTAAAGTAGCATTTTCATGCTACAAAATATTTTAAAATTACAATTTAAATTATTAAATTGTATAGTTCGGATGATTTTTCAATCATTTTTTAGTCGCAAATATGCTTTAAATGCCATGTTTTACCGTTTTAAATCGAATGCTTTAAAGTTTTTTAATCTTCTAATGTTTTTTAAATATGTTTTATTGTTTTTAAATGTTTTAACGTTTTTAAATGTTCTAATGTTGTAATGTTTCTATTGATATTTTAAACATATTTTGGTGTTTTAAATGTGCTTTATAGTTTTTATATGCTTTAGTGTTTTGAATATGTTTGCCTGTCCTTAAATATGTTTCAATATTTTAAATATGTTTTTATGTTTTACAGATGTTTTAATCATCCTTTAAATATGTTTTAGCACTTTAAATATGTATTAATGTTTTTAAATACTCTTTAAAGCTTTAAATATGATTTAATGCTCTTAAATATGTCTCAACTGTTGCAAATATATGCCAGCGTTTTAAATATATCTTAATGTTTTAAATACATTTTAGCATCTTAATTATGGTTTAGTATTTTAAATGAGTTTTTATGCTTAAAATGTCATTCATGCTAAATTGCACGTTTAATTATTCAAATAAAACTAAAATTTTTAAAATCAATTCATATATTCTTAAAAAATAACAAACTGGAAGAGATAAACATTTTTGTGTACCTTGGAAGTATAACTAACTACAAAGTAGGAACTAATGAAGATATACTAAACAGATTAAACATGTAAATGTGTAGATTAATAATTTTTAAGGTTCTGTATTTCATGAACACAAAATGGAGTTGACTCATAATGGGATACCTGCAAGTGACGTAGTGTGGGTATCTCGATCCTAATTGGTTGTGGAAACATGACATTTGTTTACTTCAGTAATTGTTCTTTCCATTCTATTTCGAGTAAGCCAAGCCCCGCCAAGTATAAATTCTCAAGTGACGCATTTTATATTCATTCACAAAGATTTAGAACATAACAAGTACATAAGCAAGTTAATTCTACTATGAAGTTGACAGATACACAAAGTAAAAATATATCTTGGTTATGATGAAATATTAAAACAAATAGTAAATAGTAGTTGAGTAACGGACTTAGACGGAAAAAAATAATATTTTAACAAATTCGATGCGTGGTACGATGCTGTAATTAATTAATTTCGCATTGATTAACATTCTTATTTATGTGGAGAAACTTAGCTCGGCTTTAACACGCAAACGTGTTTGTGATGCCAGAATTGGCATTACATATTTATTTCCTATCTTTTAAAATATCTTTCATTACTTAAGCTGATTTTTATTAATAGAATTACATTTAAAATAAATCAAAAACTTAATCTTTTCAAACGAACATAAAATATTTATTTCTTCTCTTCTAGATCAATGTAACGGATACTTTTTATTTCATTNGTGTTTTGAATATGTTTGCCTGTGCTTAAATATGTTTTATAGTTTTTATATGCTTTAGTCTTTTAAATATGCTTGCCTGTGCTTAAATATGTTTCAATATTTTAAATATGTTTTTATGTTTTACCGATGCTTTAATCATCCTTTAAATATGTTTTAACACTTTAAATATGTTTTAATGTTCTTAAATACGCTTTAAAGCTTTAAATATGATTTAATGCTCTTAAATATGTTTCAACTGTTGCAAATATATGCTAGCGTTTTAAATATATCCTAATGTTTTAAATACATTTTAGCATCTTAATTATGGTTCAGTATTTTAAATGAGTTTTTATGTTTAAATGTCATTCATGCTAAATTGTAAGTTTAATTATTCAAATAAAACTAAAATTTTAAAAATCAATTCATATATTCTTAAAAAATATCAAACTGGAGGAGATAAACATTTTTGCATATCTTGGAAATATAACTAACTGCAAAGTATGAACTAATGAAGATATACTAAACAGATTAAACATGTAGATGTGTAAATTAATAATTTTTAAGGTTATGTATTTCATGAACAAAAAATGGAGTTGGCTCACAATGATATACCTGCAAGTGACGTAGTGTGGGTATCTCGATCCTGATTGGTCGTGGAAACATGACATTTGTTTACTTCAGTAATTGTTCTTTCCATTCTATTTCGAGTAAGCCAAGCCCGCCAAGTATAAATTCTCAAGTGACACATTTTATATTCATTCAAAAAGATTTAGAACATAACAAGAACATAAACAAGATAATTCTACATTGAAGTTGATAGATACAAAAAGTAAAAATATATCTCGGTTATGATAAATTATTAAAACAAATAGTAAATCTTAGTTGAGTAACGGACTTAGACGAAAAAAAATAATATTTTAGCAAATTTGATGCTTGGTACGGCGTTCTAATTAATTAATTTCGCATTGATTAACATTCTTATTTATGTGGAGAAACTCAGCTCGGCTTTAACACGCAAACTTGTTCCTAAAAAATCAGCTGGCGCTGAGGTCATTTGCCACGTGTCTGTGTATCAGTGATCGTCTTCTTCTCGAGTTGCAAGTACTAAATTAAAATAATCCTGGTAAATGGTTCCAGTTTAGTGAAGATTGGGTTATAGAGTAAGATTGTCTTAATGTTATTTTTATTATTTATGCTTTTCTTTATATATCTCAAACTAAACGAACCAAAAAATATTTGAGCCCATTTGTAAAGAATCAGTTACTTAAAGCTAAATCCATAATCATTTATATCCCCTAGAACAGCGTAATTTTAAATATAAAAATCAAAAATTAAAAAATCAATTGATCAAAATTTGATTGAATAGTTTCGTGATAGTAAAAATGAGATTGTTTTAATTTTCTTAAAGGTACGATAAATAAAATGATGAGGTACTTTTTTCGAGAATATTAACATTAATAGTTTATTTCATTTGCTCTTTGCATGGATTTTAATATTTTACAAGATTTTAAGTTAAATATATCACAGTAATTTAATGTATAATATTTATACCTAAATGGCTAGTGCTAAGATTTCATTTTTATTTTGATAATTTATTGTATTTTATTGTTTAAGTTAAATTTACTTTAAGTTAAATTACATCAAAAACTACAAAGAATCTAGAAATAATTTGAATAAAATTAAAAAGAAACTCCTAGTATTATACTATTTTTATCGTATATAAAGGAAATTTAATCATTGACATGATATAATATTTATATGACTTTATCATCAATATTATTTCCCACTGATCGAAATTCGATATTTTTTTGAAAAAACTTACATTCAAGTTTCATTTCAGTCTGTCAGTTCAATTATTAATAGTTAGCAAATTTTCTCTTGAAACGCAAAGTGGATCCACGATGCGTTGCAATTTTCTGTCACTTAAATTTATTGATGATAGACACAAAGGTACATTTTAGACAAACGAGTCATTCATCATTTACATTTAGACAGAATGTCATTTAGTATTCGACTATCATAAAGCCGTATCGGATCTGCGCATAGCTTAATCATATCAAGCGTTTACTCTTTATGAAATTCCTTTGCTATAACTGAAGTATTTGAATTGTTCCGTCATTCAGATATAAAATGAAAAATTCTTTGTTTTATTGAAGCAAAAGGATGCAAATATTTAAAAGTTCTTGGTTTTGATTTAATCAAAAGAGCATCAATGCGCAATTTTTTTTATACCTTTCCTAACTTATCTAATATTTGACTTAGGATGCTGAATTTTGTACACACTGTAAAAATTATCGAATTACGGTAAAAAATATCGGTATCCTGACCTGTAGCACTTACCGTTTACATCTATCCTGCTGATTTTACCATGTAAAGGGAGTGTCGTTACTTGTTACTGTAATTTGATCCAAAAATTTGACAGTGTGGACATCTATTTTATACTATTGATTGCAATCCTGACATTACTTAGTTTAAATAAAAAACCGTCAAAGATCATATGATCAATATTGCATGAATATGGTAAAATTTACCTTGTTTCTGAACCTAGAAGAACAGCAAAAAGATCGGCAATTTTTATCGAAGTGCTTTGCTAATGAATTAGGCAAAATTAACCATAAAGTATGGTTTTATAATGTGTGATAAAATGTAGTAAAATTTGGTAAATTTCTCTTGACACCATATAACTGTTTATTCTGTTTGATTTACTTTTAATTTCATATTTTTTAGCAAACATGTGGTAGTAAAAACTATAATTTTGAAAACCAAAATTTCCAGTAAACCGTTACCATGTGAACGGAAAAACTACCAAATGAATGGTTTAAATATCGCATATTTTGCTTTTTAATGCATACCAGAATTTTGATTCTTAGAAATATCATTACCATACAGTACTGTAATTATGACTTTTTTCTTCGTGTCCTAAAGACTTTCAGTGATTAAATTATTTATCTAAATACTAAGCAATAAACGATAATAATGAATGGCATTATTCCGTACATTTTATAATATTAAAGACTTTCATAGTTTGTATTGATTAGAATAAATAATGTGTACTCATTTTAATAAATGATGTTAAAAATAATACTAAGTGGCTGAACCGCGTCGTTAAAAATATTATGTTAAGCATAGCATTTATTCTTGGAGAAATGCAATCAGTAGCTAACTTTGAAAATGCATTTTTTTAAGAAAAATATGTATCTGTATATATTTTAATTTAGAATATATTGCTGCTATTTGCTGGAAAAATGCCTTTTTATTGGATATTTGTGAATTTTACACTTGAACAAACGGTATCCAATGTTTATTGTCTACTTGTAATACTGTAATATTAATGTTTAGTTGCATAATATTACAGCAGTTTTCATAAGATCACAATAAGGTTTCTGTTTTTCGTTCATCCATTATTCAACAATAAATGCAAAAATCTATATTTTTAATCAAGTTGTAAGCATTCTCTTAGAATAACGATTTTTATATCCAAAATTAGATAGCCGTGATAGCTAGTCAAGAGAGAAAAATACTCTTCTGAAATTGCAGAGCATCCCATCTATATTGTAATAACACATTTTTCAGGTATGGCACATTCAAAGCGGGCAGGCACCCATTAGCAACTTTTCCTTGTTGAGAAAGAGTTAAATATTAATGGGCGTTCCTCGAAAAGACTGTTCTTGGAAAAATTCCAAGATACGGGTTAAAACTTTTGTGGCGAAGAAAATGTATGAAGTAATTGCTTCTATTTATGAGATTGTCTTTTCTCCGATAGGTAAACTTCAATATTTATCAGTAATTGAGAGTTTGAACTCTTATTTTTGTTAGAAGTTTGCTAAAGTAATAACTTTTTGAACGTGTAATTGCTGTCTTAATTATTTATTTATGACGAATGAGTTATTGTAACTTGAAGTTTTTTTTGTTGACGAATTTGGGGAATAATTGAAGTAATTAAGGCCATAAGAAAAAATGCATTTTCAAATTCTATGAATACATGTTTTAAAAAAATAATTAAGCTTCTAGAATTTTTCATCATGCTTTAACGTGTGTAGTGACGAGATTTGTTTAATATAGTATTGAGAAAATGTAAACTAATAACATTTATGAAATATTCAATAAAAACAACCTTCATAACTACACTGTAAAAAATGGACACTTAAATTTCGCAAAAGTTTCCTTGTTTTTCAAGAAATCATTTCCTGGTATATGATCCGAGTGAACTTTTTGTCAAAGTGACGAAATAATTATCGCTACTTCTTCAAGGAACAATATTTCGTCATTCTATTTTTTTCTTCAAAAATTGATAAAAAAACATCAACGTCGAAGTACCGAACTTTTCTAATAATCACTTTACCTTGTTCATTATATAGGTTCAACGTGACCCCAACAATGCAAAAATGACAGATGGAACAGAAGGATAAATTACAGCCATGTCCCAAAAGGGATACGAACCCGCTTTCTGACATGAGGCCAATTCCTTGATCACCATACACACCGGTAGGCTCATTATGACATTTTATTTTTGATCGTCTAGTCTTCGTCATTTTGGTTAACAATCTCCCACAATGCACTGTGATGAAGTTTCAAATTGAGGAAACATTTCTTCATACATTTGAGTCCTTTTTTGTCACAAATCACGTGATTTCGCTACAAAAGTTTGCTCATAATTAACGAAATACATCTAAAAGATTGCTGTATCGTCAAAAATGAGAATTTATTTACTAAGAGTGTAGAAATTTAATTTAATTGTCTCCTTAAATTACTCGAATAGAATGCATTTAAAATCATGAGAAAACAGGAAGGTTTGTTTTTAATAAAATCAAGCTTGTATAAGAAAGTGTAATGAAAATTAAAATTTTATCTGATTATAGCACTTTTAAAGCTAAGCTTGTCTTAGGAAAGTAATTATAATTCAGAAACAGCGTATTAAAAACGTGTTTTAGTTCTCATATTTAAGTAAACAAACTCATAAAGAATTTTATCGCTCACATGCTTTTTATTCAGTATTTTTTACGTTATAGTCTGTCTTGAAATTGTACCATTAAAAAGCACCGTGCGATGCTTTATGCGATGATTTTAAGATAGTTTAATTTTAGAAATCAAAAAAGTTTTAATATAGCTATAAATTTAGTAAAAAAACTTCTTTTCTTACTGGTATATTGTATCGAGCTTCAAATTTAATCAAGTTTAGTTGTTTCGTCGCTTCTGTGTCGTGTGTAAAATTACTTCAGTTTTAAAATTTTTCAGTTAAATGAGTTTTGCAAGTACCATAATTATCTTCAAACACATGCAGAGATTAAATTAGAAGAGATAATAGACCATTAGTTGAATTTCCCCCAGGAGTTCATTCTAAATAACATAATGTAAATTTCATTATAAAATTTGTACTTCGTGCAAGAGCTAATTTCAGATTTTCTTCAAAAGAGAAACAACGTATTTGTTAAAGAGTAAATATAATGTTCGTGTCAATTTATTTTGGATTTTACTTATGCTATTTCTCTGCATTATTCGAACCAATATTTTTAAAATGCTGACTTTTTGTTGGTTAATAATATGATAAATAAAAAATGTATAAATTTTAATAAGCTTTATTTTGCAAATAAGACATATATTACTATAATTGAATTCCATATACAATGTAAAACTTTTTCGTGTATTTGAGCACCAAAAATGGTTTTAGCTACTTTGCACCAGCATCCCAGATTATGGTGCAAGTGGCGTTTCACTGCACCATAATCTGGGATAGTTCCTGGTGTAGTGAAACACTTAGAATGTTTTTTAAAACTACTTAGTGTAAAATAGCCGCTACTATGTTTAATTCACTAACACTAAAATGCATAAGATAAGGTACAAAAGAATCCATAAAATTACTTTTAAAATTCAATATAAAGCAATACTCATAAATTTAGGATGCATATATACAATATTTCTTAAAATTAAATTAGTTTGTTTATCAAAAAGCACACAGCCCCGACAGAATATTAATATGAGTTCAAAAAATGATTCAATATAAAGAAAGAATCATAAATTTAGGATGTTTAGATGCAATATTTCTTAAAATATAATTAGTTTGTTTATCAAACTTCACATAGCCCCGACAGAATATGAATATGAGTTCAAAAAATGATTCAATATAAAGAAAGAATCATAAATTTAGGATGCATATATACAATATTTCTAAAAATAAAATTAGTTTGTTTATCAAACATCACACAGCACCGACAGCATATTAACATGAATTCAAAAATACTAATTCAATCTAAAGAAAATATCATAAATTTAGGATGCATACATACAATATTTCTTGAAATAGTATTAGTTTGTTAATATTAATTAAATGTTATCTCGTTATTTAATCTTAATTAATTGTTTGTCAATCTTAATTAAAGTTAGTTTGTTTACTCCTACACAAATTTTTTTGGGGTGCATAAAAAATTGAGTAAAATTAGAAATTATTCAGTCGTTTTGATAATTTTAATCAAGAAGAAAAAACTTTCAAAAAATTTGCTATAAAAAAATTATAATAACTTTTAAAATATCTAAGTTCCAGACTATAATATATCTCAGGTAAATCGTTGAGGAAAGAATTAAAAGATAGTTTAAGATGCTAACTTTGCACCAAAAATAATTTTGATTGATTTTTAAATTAATTACTACGAGACTGAAAATGTACACTATTTTCTCTAACACTTTTTTTAGCATATTCAGTTTCAGTTCTGCATTAAAGGAAATACTTTGCTATTGGAAATCAATTTCACTCTCACAACAGAAATCCATTAGCTTTGCCTCTCTCGTATTCGGATTTATAAATTATATCCATTTCTGTTTTTGCTGACTTAACAGAACTACTTTTATTGTTACGACTCTATCCTTTCAGCAAGAAATTTATGCTGTAACGTTCGATGCTTATCAATTCTTTTTATAACTGAAATAATTTACAAAAACAGGTTTTCAGAAAGCATTGATTTATTCAAAATTAATATTTATGCATTTTACTCATGCATATATAATCTCTGGTAAAATTTATTTTCAGTTATACTCGTTTCCTTTTAATTTTTTATAGGAGTCATATTTCTTTGATCTTTTTTTCGGTTCAAAAGTTGTGAAATAGTTAGCTGATTTTTTTTGAAAAGATCAGACGGTTGGAAAATTTCCAAGAGATTTGTATAAAGAATTTTAAGAACAGAAATGATACATATCTGAATGTAATATGATAGTAGAGTCGAATATACATTTTCCATATTCATAGTTTTTTAAATATATAATATACAGAAAAACATGTTTTGGTATCAACGATGATAATATTAAATAATCATCACATTATTATCAAATTTAAAATAATTTTTTTAAGCACTTATGAGGGAAAAATAAGCATACCATTTAAAATAGGCTGAGTTATGATTGAAATTTTTTGTTCATTTTGAATTCTAGTGAAAGAGTTAAGCCAATCTGGAAGTTTAGAAAAATCATTTTATAGGTGCTTATAGGAGTCACTAATACCTTTCAAAAATTCACCTAATTGCTCATGAGCAAGAAATTCACATTCTAAAAAAATTTCTGCCAGTCGCTAGAAGTAAAAATAAATGTACACACATAAAGCTATCATGTCATTAAAATTACAGGTCTGACCGTAAATTCTTACTCATAAAATGTATGGTCACTGACCATAAATTAATATTATACTCGAAAAAGCTAACTTCAGTTCAGTCATTAATTTGTTTGAGACGCAGGTGATTTTTTTGAGTAAATAAGGCAAATTGTGAACGAGGTGAGATAGTGTAGTGCGGTAATCTATCGAGAATTGAGTTAGTTTAAAATGTAGAAGTTCGATAGAGATGTTTGTTGGTGGCGACTGTGGTTGCGCCCGGGACCTTAGTATTGGTAGCTTAATTTGCTACCACAGTGGAAAAATGTGCAATTATCCAAATTGAGTTAGGAAGCTGTGTATAACCGTCTAGTTTAAGTGTCAGTCCCTCTAACTTTGCTGAAGTTCGTTATATTTACGGATAATGGATTAACATTTCCAATTTAAATTAAAATTTTACATAGTATGTAAGATTTTATGAAGAGTGGAAAGTCAGTAAGATCTTATGAAGTATGTACGGTGCACTGTCCGGCCGTACACCCTTCGTAAAGATATGCTTCTTCGAGAAAAATTTGTCTCGTTGTCAATTCCCTTTTTATCACTTTTGTAAAATTAATTTTTACTGTTTATTACTTTAGATAAAGAACTGATCGAACTATTTTAATAATAAATACTTAAGTGGGCGACCTTTGTGCTAAAATACAAATTAAGGCAAACAACGTTAAAAGGCACAATAATATTTATAAAATACAGACAGCTGTTTCGGATGCTCAAAGGGCAACCTTCATCAGTGCAACAGAAAGAAATGAGAGAAAACAGGGTGACGTCACAAGAGGGTATAGACCCTCTTGTAACGTCACCTTTCTCCATATTTACCCTGTTTTTTCTCCTTTCTTTCTGTTGCACTGATGAAGGTTGCCCTTTGAGCATCTGAAACAGCTGTCTGTATTTTATAAATATTTTTGTGCTCTTTAACGTTGTTTGCCTTAGTTTGTATTTTAATAGTACTTATTTTATCGGTGGTAGCGAATTTCCGAAATATGCTAGGGTTTTTCCTCTACTAAAGTTGCCTAATCTTTTAACATAAGTGGAAATAATTAAAAACAAACACAAATGAATGAAACATCAAATTCTAAATGTTCAAAAATCTTACAGACGAATGAAATATTTAATGAGTACTTTTAATCTGTTACTGGTTACAGTAAATAATCTATTAAAATTAGAATTCTTTGGAAAAATTAATATCTATTTATTTCAATAAAAAGCTTTGTAATGTCTTTATAAATTATACTTGAAAACTCACTTTTTTTCTTCTGAACATTTCCTGTTTTCTCCATGGGAAGTAGGTGTGATTTGAGGAGAAGAATCGAATTTTGTTCTATCCAGGCAAACGAGACATTGTTTTCAATGCATTTTTTACGTTAAAATGAATAAGTTCAGCAATGATCTGGTTATAGCTTGGAAAATACAAGGGTTTTATGTACAAAAATTTCAACTTTGTACTCGCACTAATTTGCGCATCTTACATTTCTATATGGGCAAGTGACATATTGTTTTTTAGTATCTTTTCCTGCTTAATCGACTGAGACTAGTCACAAGTGAAAAGGACTAATATTTCTGAAGTTGCAATGGGCTTTTCCTCCCTACAAAATATACAATTTTTAAGTTGTACTTATTATGAAAAAAACCTCCGTAACTTCAGAAATGTTTAAGTTATCGGCTCGAGTTTTTATCTCATCATAAAAATTGCCAAATAATAAATTCAGAAGTTCAGATATCTTTTATCGCAAAGTAAAAAGAGTATGCATGTCAAAATAAGTACTTTTTTATGCATGAGACACTTGAAACTTTTGAACTGTTCATTCTACGGACTCGTATATAGTTCCATTTGATTAAGCATGAAAAAATACGTTGAAGACATGACTCACTTTTTCAGATAGCACTGTAAGATGCATAAATAGCAATACTTTTCGCACTTTAACCAAGAGATTTATGTACAAAATAATTTCTAATATTTAAGTCCGACCATCGGAAGATGGGCGCATTCAATTCAATGCGAAAGGAAAGAAAAACTTCGAAATTAAGGCCTCACTTGCATCTCAAATAGAAATTTAATTTTCCCTCTGAAATCCTTGTTTTAAGAAAAGGGGGGGGGTTACACTTTAAAACTGGCTTAAAAAGTTTTCTGTCAAAAAATATCTTGGGTATTAATTTTTTCGAAAACATATTTTTTGTAATTACTAAAGTAAAAATGAATAGTTATACTTTAATTTATGCATTAAGTATTTAAATATTAATGTAATAGGTAAAAAAGTTAAAATGATACAGTATAATTTTGGATTATAATTTTATATGATAACAACTTTAGAGTATAATATACTGAAAATATAATACTAATAATTTGTGATCTTTTTGAGTCGGATATTTATAACAACATAGTTATGTTGCTTTGATAATAGTTTTAGCAGTATAAATTTAGTTGCTAGTATTTTCAATTTATAACCTGTTAGAATTTAATTCTTTATCTTTCCATTTAATCCAAAGTTCAAATACCGATTCTATAGGACCACTACACATTCACGATCCACTTTGAAATCTTTATTTATGACGACTTAAATTACTAAGAGTATATAGACGAGAGTTTGACAAATATTCTATTCCAATAATGTCGCCTAATATGGAGATGCCTAAAATAGATTTAATAGCTCTGACCTCCATTCAAAATAAATGATGTGTTCCATTTCTCTCTAGCTAGGCAAATATTTAAAGTCGATTGCTTTTGATGCGGACCGCCTGATTAGTCAGACACTTGGAGATCGTTGAAGGACCCAATGATATTCCATGGACGCTATTTCGTGTTCTTTACTTAATGACGTTCAAGCGAGACCTGAGGTAATTGAATGCATCTATGTTTGCTAAACTGTGTCTCCATTTACTGAGGAGAGAGGAACTGTTTCATTTGTACAGACATGAGGAGTGTTTAAGGGAATGATAAATGATTATTTAAGTAGCGAGCGGTTAATTGTTTTGTTTTGGATGACATAAAGTTAATTTTAATAATGAGAGTAGCCTAGCTAACTAGTCGAATTTTTATAATACAGTCTTGTTAAAGTTTTATTGTAAACTTTAAAAATACAAATAAAGTTGTCAAGTAAAGTGAAAATGAAAAGTTTTAGTTTTCATTAAAATCTACTATACTTTGAAGTAATCAATAACAATGGTTACAGCTCATTAACGTGGGCTTTGATAAATGTTTTTTTTAAATAATCAAATAAAACAAGAAAGTAACACGACAAACCCCAAAGTGAAAAAAATTTTTTTTTCAAAAATTAAAAATTTTTTTTTTATTAAGAATTTGAAATTTTAGAAAAAAAATCAAAAATCAAAAATATGAAAACTTTGGCGAGATAGGTTGTGTGTATTAAATTCTGAATTTTTATAACTCAATCGTCAAAGATAAAAAAGGAGAAATACGAAATTTAAACGCAACTTTAACGACATTTTAACAACTAAATTAAAAACATTTAGGATTATAATCAAACATGTAGAACCAAAGAATAGACGTAAAGCGAAGCATAAAAGAGAGAGGGAACAAAATTTTTCAATGGTATACACCGAAGAGCCATTACATTATAACCACCCTGCTAATAACATGTAGGACCACCCTTAGCCCTCAAAACTGCTAGCACCCGCCGTGGTATTGATTCACATAGGTAGTTTGAGATATCTGGTACCAAGAGCTCACCAACTGGTCCTGCAATTCCCTCACATTACGAGGGTAACGTGGCAGCACGAATTTGGTTTTCCAAGTAGGATCACAAATGCTCTACTGGATTAAAATCAGGTGAATTTGGGGGCCAAGGCATGACTTGAAAGTTACTGGAATGTTCCTCGAACCAATCCATGACGATTCGATCCTCATGACATGGTGCATTATCCTGTTGGTAAACAACATTCCCCGCAGAAAAACTGTTGCCATGAATCGGTAAACCCGGTCTGTAACTATGTTCAAGTAGCTTACAGACGTGAGGGATTGTTCTATGAGGATCATGGGTCCTAATGTGCCCCATGAAAGCATTGCTCCTGGACGAGAAATCATGAAAACCTGGGAGAGCCCATTGTCATAGATGGAGGGTGGTCATAATGTAATGACTCTTCGGTGTATATACATTTTATTCACTTTAAATTCAGTTCAGTTCGTTATACTTCAGGAAGAAGATTACAAAAAATGCATTGAAGTTTACAGGTTCGCCAGGGCATGAACTTCGGTACTTGAATCTAGTATGTTGATTACACCACAGAAAGTAATAACGAAAAGATGTAATCTCTTCATCAACTCAAGCAAGTATATCTGAAACTATTTTTAAATCCATTTACAAACAAAAGTCATAGTGGCGATCAATCTAACAATTTCTTTAATTTTCTTGATAAATCTAGTAATTTCATTATTTACACATAAAAAAAATTCTATATTTATGAAAGATGAGTTTATAACTGCAAAAATAAATGAATAATTACTTAATACCTAATGAATAATTAGGTATTTCAGTCACATTATAAATAGTTTCTAACATCTGTAATTGCATTTAATAAATATAGCAGTAAATAAAACGAAGGAAATAAAAATAAAATTATGACCACCGAAGCCGACGTCTTCATTTATATTATCACCTGCCTCAGAAGTCATATAACAAAACCTTTTCTACGGAGAGAGAGGCAAAATAAAATGCCAATATTAACTCTCTCAGTACCCCGAAGATTTTGTATAAGTCCAGGAAAAAATACATGAAATACATAAAACCAATTCAGAAAGGAAATTCAAACAAAAACTTGAGATAATGCAAACTCACATTAAACCGGTCAAGCAGCGATTTCACAAACAAACTAAATGCAAAGGAAACACTAAAAAAAAAAAAAAAAAAAAAAAAAAAAAAAAAAAAAAAAAAAAAAAANAAAAAAAAAAAAAAAAAAAAAAAAAAAAAAACAACACCCTCTATTAAAATGTGCAGATTGAAAAAAAAGAGAAGTAAAAGAGAAGATTATGAAACAAATTAATATAATGCTTAAAAATTTTTATAGCAGATCTGTGGGAATTAATCCGCTTATGAAATTCAAGACCTGTTTGACCAACATAACACAATTTACAGCAATTGCACTGAATTAAATAAATAATTATAAGACATTTACAAAAAAATACATTGGAATGGCTGTCAATCGGTGAATTNTACAGACGTGAGGGATTGTTCTATGAGGATCATGGGTCCTAATGTGCCCCATGAAAGCATTGCTCCTGGACGAGAAATCATGAAAACCTGGGAGAGCCCATTGTCATAGATGGAGGGTGGTCATAATGTAATGACTCTTCGGTGTATATACATTTTATTCACTTTAAATTCAGTTCAGTTCGTTATACTTCAGGAAGAAGATTACAAAAAATGCATTGAAGTTTACAGGTTCGCCAGGGCATGAACTTCGGTACTTGAATCTAGTATGTTGATTACACCACAGAAAGTAATAACGAAAAGATGTAATCTCTTCATCAACTCAAGCAAGTATATCTGAAACTATTTTTAAATCCATTTACAAACAAAAGTCATAGTGGTAATCTGACAATTTACGTAATTTTCTTGATAAATCTTGTAATTTCATTATTTACACATAAAAAAATTCAATATTTATGAAATATGAGTTTATAACTGCAAAAAGAATGAATAATTAGGTATTTAAGTTACATTATAAATAATTTCTTATATCTGTATTCGCATTTAATAAATATAGCAATAAAGAAAACGAGGGAAGTAAAAATAAATATATGACCACTGAAGCCGACGTCTTCAGGGGGTACCGGTCTAGGAAGCCATAAAACAAAACCCTTTATGTAGAGAGAGAGGCAAAATTAAATGTCAAAATTATCTCTCTCAGTACCCCGAAGTTTTTGTATAAGTCCAGGAAAAAATACATGAAATACAAAAAACCAATTCAGAAAGGAAATTCAAGCAAAAACTTGAGAAAATAAAAACTCACATTAAACCGGCCAAACAGCGATTTCACAAGCAAACTAAATGCAAAGGAAACACTTAAAAAAAACGAAAAGAACACCCTCCATTAAAATGCGCAGATTGAAAAAAAGAGAAGTAAAAGAGAAGATTACGAAACAAATTAATATAATGCTTAAAAATTTTTATAGCAGATTTGTGGGAATTAATCTGCTTACGAAATTCAAGACCTGTTAGACCAACATAACACAATTTACAGCAATTGAACTGAATTAAATAAATAATATTAAAACATTTACAAAAAAATGCATTGGAATGGCTGTCAATCTATGAATTATCAGCTAAAGGACAAGTCTTAAATTTTTTATTTTTAAATTTTTTAAACTTTTTAAATTTTTTTAATGTTTTTCAATTTATTTAAAAATAATAATTTGCATTTAATAAGTTACATTTAGAAATGAACAGACATTAATTAAAGGAAAATAATTTAAAATGAAAATTATATTTTAATAGAAAAAATGATTTATGAAACTATTTTTTATTTGGAACACAATAGACATGGCTAAAAATTTCTAGATTGCACGCAGATGTAATAATCTATAAGCTTGCGAATAGAGAAAGGGTCAGTACTTACATACTTGATCTCGAATTCCAATAAACTTGTTCTCTTGTATTATCTTCAGTATTACTAAGTACTATCTGAAGTCTGATCTTCTTGTGAACTCTTCCATCCAAATGTCTGAGTCTGAAATTATTTGTTGTATAATTTAGAACAAATGTATGAAACAATTGAAAAGATATTTAATTCCCTAAGAATGAAAGTTGCATTTTATTTCTTGGTACAGAATTTTGTAAAAATAAGTCGTACTTTATTAGTTGATGCAGATTAATTACTGAGTATCTTAAAGTTTAAATTTTAATAAATGTTTAAAATAGTTGAAAAATCGAACAACAAAAAAATTTTTAAATTTCATTACTTATTACAACTTTTTTTTTGTTCAAAATTTTTTTAGTGCAAAGTTTAAAGTTTAAAACTATACAGAAGTTCAAAACGTTTCAAGGGGTTTAAAGTAAAAGAAAGATAAATAATCGAGAACTAAAACAAAAATGTTTTGTTATTGTACTTACAGTACATAATTATTTTACTCCTCCTTATTAATATGTGGTTATAAAGTTGCATTAATATAGATTTCATGTGTGTGAGGATATTACATCGAAATTTTGACCACTTTTAACTGAACACTAAAATCTGAACGGGAACTATGTGTTATATGATGATGCAAGTTTCAATCGCTCTTTGACAACTACGAGCAGATTAATTCTATTTAAATTTTTTTAAACTATTAATGCTGCATAGAATTTATCGTCAATCTTAATTCTGATCAGTTTCTGACTAGATAGAGTACTCAAATGTATTCTGGAGTTCTGTGTTCTTTGATAATGCAAGTTTAATTTTTTGACTAATATTAGTATTTTATTTAATATTATCGCTGAAAGGAATTTAACGTCAATCAAAGTTCTGATCCTTCTCTGACTAGTTGGAATATTTACATTTTAACTGAGACTCTAAGCTAGATAATATAAATGGTTTAAACTGTTTCCTGACCATTACAAGCAGAATTTATATCAGTGTCAAAAAGTTAGTGCTCGGTGTTTAATGACATCACATGTTTGCTGCAATAGGAGTTTGATGAAATGTTACATGCTAAGTTTTATGAAAATTATATTTTTTTATTCCTACTAAATAAAATACGCTATTTTTATACCAAATAAGTATCGCTTTACGTGTTGTTTTATAGTCAGACAAAAGTGGTTTTGTTTTCGGAACGCGAGATGGAAACTCAAATTTATGAAAACGTCTTAATGTCGTCATTTTTTTCTTATTTCCATTTCTAGTGCAAATATCGTTGACGAGAACGATTTTTTTCACTGTAGCCTTCAATTTTTTCTAATCTCTGCCCGAAGTTTTTGGTGTTCAAAAAAAACTTTGCAACCATTATTTCTAAACTTTCCATTCTTCCGATACTGTTGTAAGATTTTGCTAACACTTGATTGAGAACAATTCAATTAGTTGGCTAATCTGTCAATCTCATGACCTCATTCCCTTCCTCAATGCATGAAGAGTTTCCAGTGTTCGAATTCGCAACCCTGGAATATAAGAAGACGATACTCTCATTTACGCATAGATGGCAGCACCATAAAGCTGGTAAAATAAGTCCAGTTAAACTCTTTTTACGGTTTTGAAATCATGCTATTTGCAAATGGTTAAAAGACTGTATAGTTAGTAAAAACAGTAAAAAATGTTCTCTACCGCAAACTTTATGGTCAATTGAATGAACAGACAGCTTCCGGTTGTTTCACCATAATTTTAAAATTCTAATAGCGTGCTAAAAATAAATGAATTTAGCAAGAGTTTAAGAATTTGATGCATATTTTTTTAAAAGTTGTTTTGGTCACACAATATATTTGAGATCTACTTATTACAAATATTCAACGTGAAAATTTTGTGATTCACATAAAATAGTATGTGGATTCATATAAGGCTTAAAATTATTTTTCAGTAGTAATTCTTGCATGTAAATTGTTTTAATAATTTTCTTGATTTCTTGAATTCGAAACTAAACTGACATTATAATCAAGTGTTTGAAATAACAATCTAGTTAGTCATTGATCTTTTTATTTCATTGTTGCGAAATAATTATAAATTGCTAATGCTAGATTTTATTATAAAGATCTGGCTTATAAGTTTAAAAATTTTTTCCATCATAATTTTTTTTAAATGAATATTCAAAATGACTAATGCTGAAAGCTTGTTTATTCACAGATATAATATTTCATTCTTAAGTTTCCTGAAAAATTCCTGAAGTTTTGTCTCAATTTTCTAAATTTTTTCACCTGTAATTTTGTGTCACTTTCTGAAGGGTGCTTATCAAAGTTTGTTCACCAAGAGAAATATATATATATACGCCGACCTGGTGGCCAAGTGGTTAGCGTGTCTGACTGCGGAGCTGCTGGTCACGGGTTCGAATCCTGCTCAGGGCATGGATGTTTCTTTCTCTCTCTCTGTGTTCTATGTCTTTTCACATTTGTGTGTGAATGTGACCCGCCCTATAAACGGGTTTGTGGTTGTGTGACGTGGGCGACGCTGCTCCACCGCCGTGGCTTTGCCACAGGTGCCCACTGGGTAACGAGAAGAGAGTAGCAGTTCTGGCATTCCTGTGGCCAATGGGACAACCCCTAAGTGACCGCCATTAAAAACAAAAATTATCTTGATTTTTCTAGAATAGTAAATAGAAATAGTTTTGCTTAATTGGATGAATATTAACAACAATGCATGTTTAATAGCACATTATTATGTAGCTTATATATGCCCTTTAAATGTGTTGGGTTATGTTTTTGTGCACTTACTAGAGAGGGAAATCAGAACAAAATATAACGTTATGAAGTTAATAACCATATAAACTACGAAAATTCTATATTAATAAAATAATATTTTCGAGTACATTTTTACAGCAAATATTTACTAAATTGTATACTTATCAATCCCCTGGAATAATTGTAAGAAAGTTGTTTAAAAAATTTGATTAGCGTTTTTTAACAATCATTTGTTTGATATGGAATGAATATTTTTGAAAAAGCATTAGTAAAGCATCACAATTATACTATAAATATTTAGGCTAATTTACTTACGTTATATTATTCAGTTTAAATTAGTTGACTATTTAGTTTCACGACATCAAGATCTTAAAATCTGCCAAGCTCTGACAAACGTAAGAGGTATAAGATTATAGTGTTTATTTCATGTCGACAAATCTTCACAGTCGGTATATTTTTGTTAGAGTAAGTTGGATGGAATAATGGACTGAAATTGACGCTTGATAAAGCGGTGAAAAATTGAGAAACTGTATGAATAACGTATTGTATAGTGGCTGATTTCTTTTGTTCTACATTGCACTCAGCAAACAATAAATAATACATTTTTGAATAGCTAGCACATTTTTCGATGCGAAATCTTTCTTTTAAAATATATGTTTCGCACCTTAACTTCAAGCTTTGCAAAAAAAAAAAAAACTATCAGAATTTCTACTGATGTATGTTTTCACAACATGCTATCGTAAGTTTTTTTCTTCATTCAATTAATAAATGAAACCTTTCTGATACAACCATTCAACTAATAATTCATTTATTGAAATTTTAATCTTATATTGCGTGATAGCATAACTTTTGCACCAGGATCAGCTTGAAAAAAAATTCTCTGATATACAATTAATAATACGCCCATTCAAAAAAAAAATACTTTTAATAAAATTTTAATCTTATATTGCGTGACAGCATAGCTTTTACACCAGGACTAACTTAGAAAAAATTTCTCTGATAGGTTATACTAGAAACAATTAGGCATAGTTTATTTTAACAATGTTTTTTTTCTTTTTTTTTGAAATCTTATTTTTCAGAAAAATATTTTTCGCAATCTTTTTAAGCAGTTTTATACTATATATTTTTGTAATGCTTCATATAACAATATATATATTTTTTTCAATCTCATCTTAAAAAAAAATATTTTTAGAAACCTTTTCAAGTAATCTTTGTCCATAAAATTCATTCCAGTGACATTTTATGCTACTATTGCTTAAATAAAATTCTTTATATTAAAAATTGATTGTGAAATTGCTTTACTCCATATATCCTGCGATTGGTTCTGAGATCTGTCTATTGACTGTAAATAGATTGCTATATGAAAAAAATCGATGAAAAGATCATAAATCTTTTATTGTCTTAACACACGTAGAAAAACTCTAGTAATATTACCGTGCTGTACAGAAATGACCTTTCTAGAACCAAAATATACGGTATTTGAACCGTTCATTTGGTATTTATTTCGTATGTTTTCTTTACTGTAACAATTTACGAGATATTCTCGCTTTCTAAACTATAGTTCTTATTACCTCACGTTTAGTAGAAAATTGAAAACTGTGAAGCAAATTTAACCGAATAAATTGTTTTTGTATTCTAAGGTATCAAGATAAAAGTACCAAGTTTTCATCACTTAATTAATTTCATTACTTTCATTACTTACTTAACACATTTACGAAATTTCATCACGCATTATAAAATGATATTATCTTCTTAATTTTATCAAAATAATCATCAAAGCACTTTGGCAATAGTTTCTGTGATTTTGGGGTTCCCATAATGTCATAAACACGGTAAATTTTACCATATTTCGGTAACTTTGATTATACTTTTTTTTCGCACTGCATGGAATTGGTTTCACAGATTAAACCGCAAATTCTATTGGGATAAATTTTAAGCCCAATCATTTTATCTTTCCAAATTAATTAAAAAACTTCTCTTTTAAATTAGTGCTAAAGTTAGGTTACTTAAAAAGCTGTTTAATAGCGACTATTTAGAAATAGTGCAATTTAATACAAGTAATTTTCTACGATTTCAAATAGTTATTTCATACTAATTATTTTAATAGGTACGGCTAATTCAGCACAGTTATTTATGAAGTTCATTACTTAAATAATCGTTTAATTATTATGAAACGTTATAGAAATCATCATCAACTTCCACGACTATAATTTTACTGCAAAAAGTGGCGTAAAGCAATGCTGAAGAATGGGGTCAGGGAACTTGCCTTGCATCAGAAAGGTTCTGGGTTCGAATCCCGGGCCAGGCATTCTTTCATTCTCTGTACTATATGTCTTTACTGCTGGAGCAACGTTGTTCCACCTAATATGGTGCCGCAGGAAAAGTGACCAGCAAACCTGTCCTTCAGATGCCTGTATGACGTAGCGGCATTACGGCGGGCATTAGGAAAAAAAGCAGTGTTAAAGAACGTCTTTAAAATGTAATACAGAAACTGCACTTTCACTTTCATGCTTGAATGATAATCAAAAGTAATTATAGCAGAGAGTAAACACATAATATTGACACATAAATGAGACATATATGAGAGTGACACATAAATATTACACACGAATAGCGTTAAATTAGAACAATTTTTTTACGTTGCTTTACTTTTTTTTCTTTTATTAATTTAGCACAACAAAAAATTTATTAATTGATTACAGCGTTTTTTAATTGATTACAACAAAACACATCCAGACCCTTTTTGCTTATTTACATCCTTATCATGTCATTTTTATTGTCCAAAAGTAATGAACGAAAGGATAAGTTGTTGTCGTTGTTAATTTACGTCACACTAGAGCTGCACACCGGGCTATTGGCGACGGTCTGGGAAACATCCCGGAGGATGATCCGAAGACATGCCATCGCAATTTTGATCCTATGCGGAGGGGATGGCACCCCCGCTTCGGTAGCCCGACGACCTGCGCGCGAAGTCGAGCACTTTACGGTAGCACAGTTTAACGAGGACCAATACCGCACACCCTCGGTCCCTACGCAGATTGATCCAAGCTGTCACCCACCCGCACACTGACCGTAGCCAGTGATGCTTGGCTTCGGTGATCTGCTGGGAACCGTGTCTTAGCGATCAGTCCACTGCGGGACCACGAAAGGCTAAAACAATTAGCTCTTTGTTATATTTATAGAAACTTGCGACAGTTTTTATATTATAATATAAAAATTATTACCATAAATTTATCATTAATATAAATACACTTTTCTAAAATTTACGTGAAAGAAAACAATATTTTTGTAACTTTTAGAGATTTTTTTATTCCGAAAAGAGCTTTAGCGACTTTGAAGTGAGACAGAAAAAGTTCTATTTATCTAAAAAAAATGAGCATAAAATGTTCTTAATGCAGCCATTTACGAAGTTAATCTTTGCCTAAGCAGGTTTATAGCTTGTTATCGGAGTTCAGTGCCTTCGAAAAAACTTTCGAGATAATTTTCTAAGTCTTTAGCTATTTTGGGACAGATAATTGACTTAATCTGAGAAATAAGAGGAAAAACAATTCTTTCTCTTACTACTACTTACAAGAAAGGTATCTTAAGTGTCACACCCAAATCAAGCGGTATATTTTATACAGTTAGATTTTTTAGTTAGAAAAAAGTATAATGTATAAAATGTTTCGATTTTTTTTTGCTTTGGTTGTAGATATTTAACTTATTGATAATATAAGTGTAAGAAAAAAATATTATTAAGCATTGCAAAAAATTTCTCTAAATAAATGAATGAATACAGAAAGATTTTTAAAATACTAAAAAAATATAAATTTTCTAACAATTTCTTATTAGAATTCTGAGAAAGTAAACGGAAAATAAATCAGGAAAAAATGGTTTATGTCTATGAGAGCTGATTCTGAGAAAAAAAGGATATTCAAGGCTTGAAATATTTTAGGAGCAGGCATGAGATTTCAAGCGTAAGAAATAAAAATATACACAATTGTCACAAGTATTTGTTTGTGATTATTATTTTTCACACTTTCACCACACCGCGAAAGCTTGACAGATAAAGTAGATCGTTTTTCTTCGTTTTTGAGTTTTGTTAATGAATTTCATCTACGCCCGGCGGCCGAGTAGTAGAGCTTCGAGGTGTCGTGCCACAGGATATTGGTTCGATCCTCGGGCCGGGCAGGATTGGCTCAGCTTTTCACCCCTTCATTGAGTCGATAAAATGAGTACTAGCATACTTTTTTCGCGTTAGGCTGACCACCCTACCGGAACATCTGCTCTAGCACCCCAGATCCCAAAGGTCAAGAAAACTGAGAAGGGCCTTGGCCCTCTATGGGCTGTCGCGCCACTGAGTTTTGTTTAGTGAATGCAGAAGGTACGTAGTCATTGTGTTTGGACAGAAACCATTCTTTCCTAGGCTTATGGACAAAAATAGATTTTCCCCATCACGGCTTATCTTCATCGTGAAATAACTCTCGGGGACGCACGATTTTCCGCATTTACTTGCTTGTCAAAACTTAGTAATCGTTATTATGCAACAGATGATGAGGCAGTATTCATTTTTGATAAAAATGGGCTTAAACCGTTCTGTTCCTTGATCTTCAATCGTTACCTTCAAAAATGTTATTATAAAATGCAGATCTAGGAAAGATTTTTGAAATTGATTGTAAACAATAGAATTTCTATTTTAGGAATAGAATCTTTAGTTAGGAATTTTGATTGTCAGGAAATTGGACGAGCAGTCTCGGTCTAGACTTGTAGAATCACCAATGATGAAATAAAAGATGTGATTTAGTGCTATTACAAATAGAGAGTCATTTTCTTTTCAAAAAAGGAATGTTCATTTATTAGACTGCATAGAGAACAGCCAAAAAACAATATTTCAATTTCTTCCAAAACCATCAAGTCTCGTCCTTTTCTAAACTGCGTTAAAATTAAAATACATTTTATAATTTAAGTTTTTTTTCTTACTGTTGAGTGCTTTTTAAATTATATTGATAAAAGTCATGACAGTTTTACAGCTGGGATTCGAACCTTTGTTCTGTCATTCATGAGATTGATCTGTTAGGCCTCTAACTTACCCAGCTGCGGGGAACAAAATGGCTTTATAAGGTGGCCCTAGTTGCCTCGGATAGAATTCTGGTTGTTTAACTGTATTAGAAAGAAAACTATAAATGTTTTTTTTTCACACTTGTCAGCTTGACTATGATCTTTTTATGGTTATTTTATTATTTTGTTGAAGATGATACAATAACAATTAAATAAATTGCTGTTTAACTATATTTGTCGAGGAGTTTCTAACATTGTATTTTAACTTGGATCTATAAAGAAAATATTCAGGTATTAAATTTATTGAAAATGAAATTTTATAAAAAATATGGAAACTTCTTTAATCTAGCCAGTCTGCTTTTCTGGCCGTATTTTTATATATTTTTTTATAACCGTCGTTGAACAGCAGAACCATTTTTTTGGGTTTACGGCTATTAATGTTCAACTCCGCAACCTTGTAATTTTGAACCCAATCCAGAAGACAAGAGAACTCCTGGATCAAGTATTGGGAGAAATTTGCCTTCGTGGAGGACTTTTTGATGGAACTAACCCACATTTGCGTCACATGGAAAGGAAGACCACGAGAACCTCCCACGGTTAGCCTGACGTCAAGGGGACTCTAACCCATGATCCGTCTACCACTGAGAATATTTCACGTTAGCACTGTGGTCGGTGGTGGCCGGATGCGGAATTCGTATCCACTAGCCATCGCTGGGATTCGAACCCG
>NC_092205.1:81120502-81286297 GCF_043381705.1 Parasteatoda tepidariorum | reverse complement strand
TTTTTCACCATGTACAATCTAAATAGCTAATATACTTTTTTAAAAGCCAATATGAACATTGATAGAATTCTTCTACATAAGTACAATACTATGTCTTTGATGATAAAATACTATGTCTTTGATGATAATATACTATGTCTTTGTGCTAGAACATTGTGTTCATTGGCGAGCGAGCGCAGCGAGCCATGGTTCACGACGTGAACCACATGGGATTGCGTAGCAATTCTCGGGGGTTGGCGAGCGTTAGCGAGCAGGGGGTGGAGCCTCCTAGTATATTTTATAATTTATGTTTTTTTCTTACTGTTGCCAGCTTTTTAAATTATATTGATAAAAGTTATGACAGTATTACAGCTATGATTCGATCCTTTGTTCTGTCATTCATAGGATTGATCGGTTAGGCTTCTAGCTTACCCAGCTGCAGGGAACAAAATGGCTTTATAAGGTGGCCCTAGTTGGCTCGGATAGAATTCTGGTTGTTTAACTGTATTAGAAAGAAAACTATAAATGCTTTTTTTTCACACTTGACAGCTTGACTATGATCTTTTTATGGTTATTTTACTATTTTGTTGAAGATGATACAATAACAATTAAATAAATTGCTATTTAACTGCATTTGTCGAGAAGTTTCTAACATTGTATTTAAAGTAACTTGGTATTAATATTATGTATTAATAAAATATTTATGTATTAAATTTATTGAAAATTACATTTAATAAAAAATATGGAAACTTCTTTAATCTAGCCAGTCTGCTTTTTTGGCGGTATTTATATTTGCTAATATTACAGGATTTATAGAGAATTGTTGTTGTTGTTAATTTACGTCGCACTAGGGCTGCTCAATAGGCTATTGGCGACGGTCTGGGAAACATCCCGGAGGATGATCCGAAGACATGCCATCACAATTTTGATCCTCTGCGGAGGGGATGGCACCCCCGCTTCGGTAGCCCGACGACCTGCGCGCGAAGTCGAGCACTTACAGAGAATTACGCTCTAAATTTGGCGTTAGTTATTGAAAACAGGCGAAAAAAATATGCAACGCTGTAAAAGAAACTTTTGTTAATATAGACTAATCTGGCTTAATGATTTTATGCTTGATGGTTGATCTGACTTAATGGTTTCATGGCTTGCCACTTGATTTGAATTGTTAATTTTTTAAAGTAATCATTCAAAATTTGGCTGGTAAATAATGATTGAAAATTTAAGAAGTTGGTCGAATGTAAATTTTTTGAAAGGTAGAATATAAATATTTTAAAAAGTAGATTATAAACTTTTCAAATATGAATGATAAATAGTGTCGAATTGAATATATTGATTTAAATATTAAACATTGAGAATTTATAATGTTACATTAAAAAAATGCAAGTAGAATTTAAATGCTTATTTTTCTGCTTAAAACATACACATGTTAAAACATATGTTCTCAGTTATAGTCTATAGTTTTATTAAAACTCCTTTTTCTTACGCATAAATTTTTAAACACCACTTAAATTAAAATTATTACTGAATTAATGTTGCTAAATTATTATTGCAAAATTAATATGCATAGTAAAAACAAATTTATAACTCTGTTTATTTGATTATATGAGCAGTTATGGTGTTTGATTACATTTATGCCCAACTTAGCGTTATTTAGCACTTTGTACTTACTTATTTGTTAAGTACCAACGTATTTGTATAAACATTAAAAAAAAAAGAAATTTCTCCAAATTTGTTGCCATATACACAAAATTATAAGCATCTTAGATAGTAAAGATAGTGTAAAAGAGAGGTTGAGCTTTCCATGTTCAACGTTTTGTTTCCAATAACAGTTTGTTAAGTTTCCAATAACAGTTGTACACTGTTATTTATTAAATACTACAGAATTGACCTTTATTTTAATTCATTTCTTCTTACAAACTGTAAATGGACAAAAAATGTGGTTAGGAATTTTGCTTCTAACGGGAAGGAAACTTTTAGAAAAAAATAGAGTTTAGCAGAGATGTGAAAACTGTAAAAGTTATCAAATTTACTGCTGTTTAAAAAAACTGAAAGAAAGAAATTAATGAATCTGCAAATCTCAAACAAATTCTATAAACTCTTTTTGTATTTTGACAAAGCCAAAAATTAAAAGACAATGGGTACAATAAATATTATAATTAATATATTTCTTGTTTCTTAAAAAAAATGAATTTTACAAAAACTAAAAGTAACATGTTTTTGCTTAACGTAAAAAATTAAACTTTAAAATTAAAAACAAAGCAGATTTAAATGCCTGCATTAATTGAACGAATTAAGGAATATATTTTTGGAATTCTAAACATTTTATTAGAGTGTATTTTAAACTGTATAAAACATTTACAGTTCTTTTTTGACGTAAAGGAGAAAAAAAAATAAAGGCACAGAATCAGAGAAATTCAGAAAAGAAATATACACATGGAATTACAATGGAATTTTTTGTTTCGCTGAAATTTATATACATAAAAAAATCACGTATTAAAATTTTATTTATGTTAACAAGGCAAAAATTTAGTTGTAGTGTAATGTTTTTCTTTTCAAAACAAGCATTGCACAATCCTAATCATTCTTACTGAAAAATCCTTACATAGGTTTTTTGGGATAAATTAAAAATTAGTAGACAATCAGTAAAACAAACGCTGTTTTTACTACATGTATCTTACATTCAAATCATTTTTTAAAAGTAACAATTTTTCTTTTGCTCGCATCACTTCGGTATTCCTTTAACACAGTTTATATGTAAAAAAAAATGTCTTAGATATCTGCCTTAAGAATATGATTTTAGAATTCAAAACATTTTGTTCAAGTGCATTAAAAAATACTTTATTTATAAAAAAAGCTCAAAGAAACAAAACCTTTTTGGTAGCAAAAGAACTGAAAAAAAGTAAAGAATTCAAAAGATACCGAAAAAACCCTACTAAAAGAAATAACTAAGATATACAAAGAACGTTATCGCGATTTTTTTATTTTTTTTTACTTAAACATTTCAAAGTTTTAAAAAAAGACTATGATAATTTGTTCAAGTTAATGAGGTAAAATGTTGCATTGTGATAATTTAACGCCCAAAATAATTTTTTGAAGAGAGGAAATATTTTTCTTTAATAAGGTGAGCATATTTTTTTAATTTAAGTTAAAGAAATAATCTTTGAATTAAAAGTTCGGACTCTTAATAATGATTAATTTACTTTTGAAGAATAGACAGAAAATGAATATTCTTACGAAGGTAATGTTTTAAAACAACAGTTTGTTTACAAGTGTGAAAAGTTGAAATTCTGAATAACAGCTTTTTAGTGTATTTCTCTCAAAACATTTATTACTCAACACTTAACTTCTACTTACTACACTTAACTTGAAATGTTTAATATAAGTAAAACAAACTATTGAGTACAACATTTTTCGTATATGTTACTTAAATTCGTTAGAAATAAAGTTTTCGCTAAATTGTTTAACACAAAAAAGTTTTTTTATTCTCTTTAAAGATTTTTTGATTGCTTATTAAATTATAGTTTTCAAAAGGAAAACAGATTCAATACATTTAGTTTAAGAAGGACGCTACTCATATAAAATTGAATACCCGCAAGCATCGTCAGGTCATTCGTTAATGACACGATTTAAAAGCCAATCAGATTCGACGCATATGCGTGGCATCCAATTGAACGTGTTCCAAAAATTGATTCAACTTGATAATAAACCAAGACTAAATGCTGTAACGTTTACCCGCCAAGCACAACCACACGATTAGGCCCAATCATGTGATTTAAATTGCTTGGTTTGGCCTAATCACGTATTCCCTCCGATTTGCAAATACCAATTAACTGATTCATTATGTTTATTTTCTATTTTAAAAAAGTAGGTTAATCAAACTGACATATTTCATGATCAAATTTAAATTATTATGGTTTTTGAAACCGTTTTTGACAAATTCTAAATACCTACTATAAGATTTCTGTTCATAAATGACTGAAAACCGACACCAATGATTCCAAAAAATATTCATTTTCTATAAATAATGCGTAATAAATGCTGCAACGTTTACGCACCAAGCATAACCCCATGATTAGGCTCAATCACGTGATTCAAATTGCTTGGTTAGGCCTAATCACATATTCTTCACGATTTCCGAATACCAATTAACTGATTCAGTATGTTTATTTTCTATTTTAAAAAAGCATGATAATCAGACTCACATATTTTATAATGAGATTTAAGTTATTATGGTTTTTAAAATCGTTTTTGACAAATTCTAAATACCTACTGTAAGATTTCTGTTCATAAATGACTGAAAACTGATACCAATGATTCCAAAAAATATTCATTTTCTATAAATACTGCGTTTCGTTAATGATATTTGTTAAAAATTTCTTAACAGTTTTTTTTTCATGTAAGTGCTGGTATGTAGTTTATATAAAAATGAAGATATTGTTATTAGAACTAAAGTTAAATTATTTCTATGCTGTTACATCATAGAAAATATAACCCATAAAGATAAATGAAAACTATTAATGTGTTTTTGTCTATGAGCTTTGTTCAAACATTTCGGAAAACAGGTTGATTTGTCTTTGAGTGATGAATTATGAACTCAGCATGGTTTTGACAGCCATTCATGGATGTGATGTTAAATGTATGAGGAATTTAATGGTTTATGAAATGTCTTAGGAAATAGAATATTATTTCTAATATTGCGTAAGCATTATTTAAGTAATAGTTGATTGAAATCATGTTTAGAACTTTCATACATTTAATGATAGAAATTAGTTTAATGTAAGAGAGAATACGAAGATTGATTATTAACTAACTTACATCATTAACAATTTACCACAAATAATTGCAAATTATCCACAAAAAATGTGATAATTAATTATTAATTCTTGAATGTTTACAAATTTAATAACAAAAACTAGTTATGTCTAAATAGTAACTTTTTCTTAAAAAAAGAAATTGAAAATATTGTAAAATATATCAGAATGAAAGTTACTTAAAGTTGTGTTATTTTTTAAAATTTCTTTTGTGTTTATACATAGGAAATTAACCGTTTGAAATATTCCGATAGCAAAGAGTTAAATATTCGGAAAAAATCGGACATTAATGAGCTCGGTAATTTTTAACGATGCATTTTGCTAATGATTTTGGTAAAATTAACAATAGATATGGTTTTATAATACGTGATATTTGGTAATTTTATCATGATACCTGAGAGCATGGCATAAAAACCAGTTATTTGGTTGGGTTTACTTTTCAATTTTATATTTTTTTCTCAATGTGTAATAATAATTTTGAAAACCTAATTTCCGGTATACCGTTACCACATGAACGAAAAACTTACCAAGTAAATGGTTTAAATACGGTATAACTCTGTTTTTACTACCAGAATTACCAGAATTTTAACAATTTTTTTTCACATGTAAGTTTAGAACTTAAGATCTCAAATGTAAGTTATGCAAGGGTAAGTTAACCATCTAAGTTCTGTTTTATATTTTTCCTAACTCATTAAACACATATTTGGACCTCACATGGTTAATTAACTACTTGAAATAATTCAACAGTGAAGAGTTAATTAATCGGTAAGAATGATTAGATTCAAAGCTTAAGATCCCAAGTGTAAGTTATACCAGGGCAAGCTTATCATTAAAATTCTGCTTTATGTTTTCTCAAACTTACTACATGCTTTGCTGGTGATCGCATGGCTAATTAACTTCTTAAAATATTCTTACTGCCAAGAGTCAGTTATTCGGTAAGAATTACTGGATTCTGAGCTTATAGAACCCACGTGTTAGGCAAATCATGAAAGTTATGTTTTATACTCTTCTAAACACGCATTCATTTGGCAATTGAACCTAATTAATTAACTAGTTAAAATATTATGACAGTAAAGAGTCGTTGTTGTAGTTTTAGTTCATTTTACGTTGCACTAGAGCTGCACAATGGGCTTTTGGCGACGGTCTGGGAAACATCCCTGAGGATGATCCGGAGGCATGCCATCACAATTTTGATCCTCTGCAGAGGAGATGACACTCCCGCTTCGGTAGACCGACGACCTGCATGCGAAGTCGAGCACTTTACTGTAGAACAATATAACGAGGACCAATACCGCACACCCTCGGTCCCTACGCAGACTTATCCGAGTGGTCACTCACCCGCACACTGACCGCAGTCAGTGATGCTTGACTTCGGTGATCTGCTGGGAACCGTCACTTAACGATCAGTCCACTGCAGGACGACCGTAAGGAGTCAGTTATTCAGTCAGTATAAGGGGTAAGAATTACTGAATTCTGAGCTTACAGATCCCAAGTGTAAGGAAAGTTAACCATCAAAGTTATGTTTTATGCTTTTCTTACTCACTACACACGCATGCATTTCGGCAATTGAACCTAGTTATTTAACTAGTTAAAATATTCTGACCGTCAAGAGACAGTTATTCGGTAAGAATTACTGGATTCTGAGATTACAGATCCCAAGTGTAAGGTAAGTTAACCACCAAAGTTATGTTTTATGCTTTTCTTACTCACTACGCACGCATGCATTTTGCCAATTGAACCTAGTTATTTAACTAGTTAAAATATTCTGACCGTAAAGAGACAGTCATTCGGTAAGAATGTCTAAATTCCGAATAACTGGCGAATTACCTAAGTTTAAGTTATGATAAAGTTATGTTTCTTGCTTTCTGAAACTTACTATCAGAGATGCATTATTTCAGTTTACAATTGTAATTATTTGTTTAAGGATTTATCTGGTCCTGATTATATAAGACCTTTTGGTCATATACTTGAATTTTGAATAAAAAGTAACATTCTTGGATATTGTTCATATTTCTCGGAATAAAAATTCCTCAGAAAAACTTTGAAAAGCAAATTAATGAAGCAATTACTGCAGTAAATATGGATTTTAATAAATTCTTGTTACCATTTCTAAAATGCATCAAAGCATTAAATATAGAAAAATAAAAGAAAAAGTATGTTACTTAAGTGAAGTAATGTATTTGATTGATAAATGCTTATGAAGAGAAATAGATCAATATAAGTCACAAAGTGAGTTTTTTTTATTGCTTTTTCTGTTTATTAAAGCTAATGTAAGCTTTTATGCGATTGATTTTTATATTAATGATCAAAGAAGTAAAAAAAAAATATCCATTTCATTTTGTTGAAAAATGAATCTCATTATTTTTTTTATCTATATTCTCCATTTTCCCTTTTTTTTGCTTTTGAGTGAGTATCAAATATTTGTTTCAAATGATGATGTAGCAACAATTTCAGTAGCTTCTGAAATATAAATAAAAAAGAAACAAGCGTTGTGGTACGGCTATTTATTTAATTTACAAGTCCATATTGCTGTTGAATAAAAGAATGCAATGCAAAAAAAAAAGCATATTTTAGAGGAAAAAAAGAGAAGCAAGTAGATTTTTTAAAATAAAAAAAAATTACGTGTGATCTTTAATGTATACCATATTTTATATTCCCAATTATATTTTCAAATATAATTGAGGATATAAATATGGTACATTATTGAGGTACGCTGAGGAGAGCTGGGGGACGGGAGTTCGAACCTGGCAGCAGACAAAACAGTCGCCGTGTATACGCTGCAAGGTGCTCGCTAAGTCTGTTATGACTGAAAGTCCTCTCATTGGTTGCGGTGCCGAAAATTTGAGAAAAAGGTACCAGCTCAGGGATTGTCTACGCTGTTTGACTGGAATTAAAATTACATGATATTCTTAACATGGCCGTTAAGAGATGGAACCCTAAAATAAGGCTGATTGCTTGGCCAAGGTTGAGTGATGTTGCTGTCGTCGAACATTAAGGCAGAGGGGATACGACTGTTCTTATTTTCCAGTGATGCCATCTATGACCAAGAATTCGACTTCTGCCAAACCCATACGTCACACCCGTTTATGGGGCGGACCCATTCATACATCCATTCATTTATCCACAGATTGTAATTTTGATCTGGCCCAGAGAATGAATCTCAAATTCAGTACTCGTGAAGGTATCGATTTGTTATGGGTACATGGAGAACTTTATGACAAAACAGATTTAGCGTGCACCGGTCAGCATTTACTGCACAGGGATTCTTCAGCCTGCTGGATTCGAACTCCCGTTCTCACAAATGTGAGTCCAGCGCCTTGGCAACCAGGCTATCCCGGCCAATTGGTTGGGTGATATGTCATGCTTATCATAAGCCATGTTTCGTTGGTATTATGTGTTTTTTTTCTTTAAATCTAGATTTTAATCACGTTTTGTGCAATTTGTTTTTCACCTTCATAGGAAATGTTTATCATAGATGTTGATGTTAAATTTTTGCATGGAATCTAATTTTCCAACAATAAAAATTTAATTGTTTTAATTTGCCAAGAATAATGTATATCTTGTTCAAAAAATGTTATTGCTTTTCTGCTTACTTTTTAAACTGTTACTTAGCTTTTTTATTTTAAGTTTAATTGTGTTTAATTTTAAATAAGTACAGAATTTTTTTTAATATTAAACAATGTATTAAATCAAAAATTAAACAATAATGTAAACTATGATGTAAACTATGTGTAGATTATGTATGATAGATAAGCCTAATGTAGACTAAAAGGATATATTTCATTTTAAAATGAGGATAATTTTGTATTTAAATTTCATATTAAAAAAGATAAAATAATTTTTATTGTTAGATAATTAATGTAGGTGTCTTTATGCAATTTTTATTATTTATTCTTTTTGAAAAAAGTTAATAGCTTTATATGTTGAAATTAAGGCAAAATGCAGACGTAATTTAGTGTTCATATGATACCATAGTATTTATACAGTTTAGCGTTCGCATGCACATGTCTGACACTTTTTATAATATCAATGAAGTTTTGAGAAAAATTCAAAAAGTATTAAAATGAAGTAGAGCTTAATATTTTTAGGTAATTCTAATTTCCTATTTCTTCAAAAATGTAAATAAAACCTTAATATTTCAAACTGCTATAAAATGTCATTAATTTTCAGCTACCTCGGAAACAATCTTTTTTTTAAAATGTTTTTTGCAGTAGATGAAATAGTGGTGTATTTATAATTAAACTTTCGGGCATCTTCAAGCGTTTTATGCTGGTTTTATTTTTGAAAATGTTTTGGCAACATTTCAGCTACCAAAGAAAGATGAAAGTTTCTTTAAAGGAAAACTTTCCGCAAATGTAATGGAACGATACACTTGAAAGCATATAAAAAGAATTTAGATTACTTTAAATTTCAAGATATTTACAGTGGGATATCAGGGGACTTTTAATGTAAATAAATTAAAATCTGGGTTACACTGTTCGAATTTTCATTCTAAAATTACGGTAAAATAACCAACAGCAGCTTGTCCATTCAATTAACCGTAAAGTTTACAGTAAAGAACATTTTTACCTCTATGGATTTGAAACCGTTAAAAGTGAATATAGTTAAGAAAAACATACGGTTTTTTAACTATTCACAACGAGCACGGTTTTAAAACTGTAAAAAATAAATTTAACTGGACATTGTAGATAGGCTTTTCGTTAGGTAATGAGCATTAGAGTTAGGTTGTGGCTGAGTTGTGGTTTATCAAAGGAACCGGGGAATGTGGTTTTATTAGTTTACCTGGTTGTTTCACCAATCGTAAGAGATGGGAAACACTAGATTTTTTGTGTTATTTAGCTTTACGGGGTGTTGACAGCTATGCGTGAATGAGATTTTGGCATTCTAATAACCCAGGGTCACAAATTGTGGAAATCATTACACTTGAAACTTTTCATGTGCTGAAGGGAATGGAGGAGATATTGTAATGTCAAAGCTGGGACTCGATTTCTCGTTCTGTCGGTTATGAGATTGGCAGATTAGTCTTTTTTGTTTTAATATGCACCCAGCTGAAAGGAAATAATTGGTTTCATTAGATGGGCCTAGTTGGTGCGATAAAATTCTAGTTGATTAACCGTATTATTTGAAAACAGTTGATAAATGGTTTTTCTCACAGCTGATGGTATGAAAATCTTATTTATGGTTATTTGACGGTTTTGTTTGAATTTGGTAAAAAACAATTAAATAAATTGTTACTTAACTACTTTTTTCGAGAAGTTTCTAACAGTGTATGAGCTACCTTTGATAATAGGAAATGTAAAACCTAAATCTAGAGTCACTTATTTCGGATACATCATACAAGATTAAAACAGACTTTTCAGGGATTTTCGAAAGACAAATGATTTCTTGTATTGAACCATAATGGTTCGAGAGAATATCGGATTTTATCTTGGATACATAAATTATACACGGGACTTTTAAAACTCAAAACTTTTCTATGACAAACGTATTTAAGTTATTAACTTATTAACATTTATCAAATTTAATCACATATTATAAACCATATTTTATTGCTAACTTTACTAGAATCATTACAAAGAGCCTTTGTAAAATTTACCGAACTTTTCGGTGCTCGCATGGAGCCTAAAACATGCTAAATTTAACTATATTCCGGTAGTTTTGACCATACATTTTTTCTCAATGTCCAATTAATTAGTAACTAAATTTTAAAAATTAAGTATTTTCACCAAAAACATTTAATTTTTTCTCTCACTACATTCTGGTTTTAGAGAAATATTTACCACTATTAAACAGTCAGTGTATCGTAATCGATTGGAACTAGTATTATATTCCATTCTATTTAGCAGATTCTAAATATATCTCGCCCATAACAATTATCTAATGATATTCATTTGAGTATCTCATTATCGACAAGGAAGGGTGTATAATACCCCTGATGTGGCAGTAATTGAGTTATTATCTATTTAGCTATTGCGACTGAGTGATATAGCATAACCGAGGCAATTCTACATCATTACCAAATCTGAATCTGTATAGGTGTATAAGAGAGAAAGGAATTATGAAATACTATTTGTATTTGGCTTAAATTTCTGATTGGAAATGCATAAATTTTTAAAATTTTATCGTTAAATTTTTGCAAATTTTTTTTATGTATGCTATAATTCATATTTTAGTTTTATTGCAAAAATTAGTTACCGTGATCAGTGTTTCCCAAAGTGTGGTACGCGTACTCC
The DNA here is from genome assembly GCF_043381705.1 of Parasteatoda tepidariorum. Classification (NCBI taxonomy): domain Eukaryota; kingdom Metazoa; phylum Arthropoda; class Arachnida; order Araneae; family Theridiidae; genus Parasteatoda; species Parasteatoda tepidariorum. The sequence continues at coordinate 81,275,274 of NC_092205.1, read as the reverse complement.
CAGGGGTACGGGAACAGTTTAGCGTGGGTACATGTTTTTATGCGAAATATCTTGCAACAAACGAAAATTTCAAAAAATTTTATTTGAAAACAAAGCCAGCCAAGAAAATTTACGATTACGTATTTTTCTATTGGCTATTTTTTGCAGAGTTAACAGTTAATAATTAGTGGTGTTAACAGCCAGTTTTGATTTTTAACTTTGGTGTAATTTTTTATTGTAAAAAATTAATTCATTTTTTTATTGGTGGTACTCAGCGTTACGAAAAATTTAGAAAGGGTACACAAAAGTCATAAGTTTGGGAAGCACTGGTCTAGATAGTTGATAATAGGATAAATGTAGGAAAATAAAGCAAAGTGTTTACTAATAAAAAAGCTATAAATTGATTAAATACCAACTTTTAAGTTATTCGGCAGGAATAATCTGTATTTATCTAACAAATATTAGTTTATATATCTCAGTAAACTCTTTGCAAAATTGGTAAGCGTAACTTCAATTAGATAACACATTTTATGTAAATTAGTAATTCAATTTTAAAAAAGGCTTATTTTTTAAATGTGATTTCTCGAGTATAATTTGACTGATTTCGTTTAAATTTTGCATTTTGTCATTTAAAATTACAAACTTTTTAAATGTTGTATAAATATGCATACCATACAATTCCAAAATTCTTCGAATATTATTAAGAAAAACTTTTGATCGCTGTCTTGCCTAAACTATTGGGACCATATTTTCTAGATTGCAATTATTCTACAATATTTTGATGGTCGAAATTCCGAGTTCGTTGTAAAAAAAGGGAGGTTTTTTCAGAGAAAACGCGTTTTCGCTTCCTACTTCATTACATGAAGTATATTCTGAGCTTAATAATTAGCATTAAATACTTGAATCATTAAAACAATTAAAATTGACTAAAAAAACTGTGTCAATGTGGGTTTGTATATGATGGAAAAACTAAACCTGTGCTAAAACTTCTTTTAAAGAAACACGAAAATCTTTTATTGCTCTACATATTTAAAATTCTTATCACAGGTTTGAGTTTCCTTTTGCTAAAATCAGTCAGCACTGTTATTCATCAACGAACTTGATTTCTGGAAATTATTTTTTACGTTTCGAAAAATTCTAATAATTTAGCTAAATGATCTTTCTAGCTTCGCACCTTTCTCAATACTTGGGAGTCTATTCTAATATAATTCGTTGAACTTGGGGTTCCCTCAAAATCCTCTCACACCTATTTCATATCTCCCCTTCTTATTATTTAGCTCAAACTTGTTCATTTGTTCTTATTGGTTAAACTGATTTTTATGTGGTTGTCTCTTTACTTCTCTACTCAACATGTGGTGCATAAATACTGAAGAAGGTTCTTTTTTTACAGAAGTGAAATAGTGTGATCATTTGTGCTTTATTCGCGTGGTTTCGTTTGCTTTAGTCTACATAGCACGAAGCATGCATTTTTCTTTTAGGACAGTAAGATTGAGTTGTAGTGTGATTTGGTGTGATGAAAATACATATTATATAAAGATATATTTGCTTAAAATATATCATAAGCGTTTGATTAATTTTATATTTGCCTACATTTCTCTTTAAGAAAAAAAAGGATTTTTTTTTCTGTTTAAAATGCAAGTTTGTGAAGAGGCGGAATGATATGTGAAAAAAAAGGTTGTTGCATATAAACGTAAAAACTTTCGAATATCCTGAGTTTAAGTAGCTTTTCACACTAAATTACAGGATGACATTAAGCGTATAAGTAACCAATAAACGGTAACTGCGGTCATGTTGTTACCCAAGTGCTTTCTTTAAAAGCATTTCCGCTCCATTCTTAGTTACCATTAAATAAATCTTAGGCAGAATTGTTCTATTTTCCTTTTCTATTATATAATCTTATCATAAGGGACGACTACAAAGAGTTCTTAAGTGCTTTTCTGAGTAAATGTTTATATTCATTCAATTTAGTGGTCGTAACTCACGAAAACAATGATAAATGGTAATTACCGCATACAATGCGACAATTGTTTATCAGTTTATGGAAAGCATTTGAGGAATAGTTTATGCTTCTTTTCCATATTTAAAAGCCGTCTGTCACCTAACAAATTGAAGACAAGCGAAAGTAAAGTTTATTACTATTGAATGCAAATACAAGGAGACTTAAATTAATTGAAACTATTGATGGAACTATTTATTTTGAACTGTGACGGAGCAATTTATTTTAAGTGTGGTGGAACTCTTTATTTTATATTGAATAGTATTATATTGTACGTTATTTAAATTGTACATTATTTATATTGTATATTATTTATATTGTGTATTATTTATATTGTTTATTATTTATATTGAATATTATTTTTATTTTGCTATGACAAAAGTTCTTTTTTTAAAGAAAATAGTATGATTTAAAACGCTTTAAAAATTTTGTAACGTAACTTATATGATTTTCATGTGATTAATTAATATTTTAAATAATAATTTACAAAAGTCATAGTAGACTTTATTTAAATGAATAGACAAGAGTTTTACTTCAGCAACGATGGAAAAATAACTATCAGCATTTCTCAATTTTTTTAAAAATCAATCCTTGGAAATAGTACTAAATTTTCCGATGATAGTCTACTTCGTAAGAATATGTTTATGTTCTGGTTATCTGGTTGTTCCCAATGTAGGACAACTATTTCTTCCTTATTACTAATGATCTCATCTGTACCAAGCATTGATAATTTTTATCTACAAAATTCCGCTAGAAACATTCCTAGAATTGTTTTTAATATCTAAAATGTAGAAATGTTTTTCACTTTGCCTAAAATTTAAAATACTTTAATAAACGTTTCTGAAATTTCGTAAAAACGCTTCAGAAGAGCTTTAAATAATAAAACGAGGAAGTTTTGTCCTGCAATCTTTATTTTAGAGAGAAAAACTAATTTAGATAAATTGAAAAACAAAAGATTAAATTTTGCAATTTTTTTAAGTTGAGCAAGATTACATTTCATTGACATATTTTATTAAAAAAAAGCTAGCAGAATACCAGTTCTTTGTACGTAAGGAAAAAAATCAACTAACTGATATTAATCATATTATTCCGAAATCAAACATCAAACAGAAATACATACATACCGAAACATAATTAATTAAGCTAAAACAATTCTATTTTTAATTTTTAATTACTTGCCCGGTCCTTTCCGGTGGTTTTATGTTATCAAATTGAAATAAACATGTTTTTATAAGTTCATCGATTAATTATATTCAATATCATTTTAAATAATATTACTGCTCAAGATCAATTCCTGATAGTAGAAATTTATAATCAACGATTTTTGCCGGTATAATATTTTTCAGTTTCCTGTGAAAACTTGTTTCAGCAGTACCTGTAGTAGGTATCCTAAAATTGATTATGGAAATTGATGCAGTTTTAATACGTATTAAGTATAAGGTACAAAGTATTTTATGAGTAAATTTGGCGCAAATTACAGCTGAAGCAAAACTGTACATTTTATAATACATAGAAGAAATAGGTTATACGAATCCTCGAAGATTTGATTACAGGAGAAGTAGCTTGATTTTGGTGAATTTTAATATCAAGAGTTACTCAGAGCAACAGAATATGCCAGATGATACCTATTACAGTCAATCTTTAGTTTGATGGGATGAACGACGGAGTACGTGGTTTAATCTGATAACGTAAAGTCACCGAGAAGGCTGTTCAGTGCACGATTTTGTTGTGTTGTTTAGTAATGATTTATTCTTGCTTATTTCTTCATCTCGTTCGAAGAACGAATATTTATAAGGTGAACAAATATAAATATAATGGAAAAGTTTATCGTAAAATCAAAATGGAATGTTTCTTTTTTTTTTATATACATTTAAGGCAAAATAATTAATGTGCTAAGATTTTATAAATTTTTATCAAGCATTTACTATAAAAAATAGTTTTTTCAAATAATGTTATTGATTTTTCGTTTTGTTACAATTCTTTTCTTTCGTCATTTTCCTCTATTTTTCTTTCATTTTCGCCATTTTTTAATCATTACATATTGCAACAATTTTGTTTACTGTAACTTCTTTCAAAAGGGTATCAGTTTCTTCCAATTTCATTTAGTAGAAAGTTCTTTTTAATCTTACGGGTAGGTATTTTTCTTATATGTATGAACGTATATTTTACATTTTGTCTTCTTTAGGAATTAGTAATTAATGCAACTTAACCAAACATGTCATTCTCTTTTTAATTAGGGAAATGATTCATAAAATTATTCAAGAAAAATCTTTAAAAATTGTAATTACGAAAAAGCATTTTAAATTTTTAAGAAATTAGGTTAACGAAAATTTGATCGCCAAAATTTTTTGTGAAATCAAATGCTGCAGAGAAAGATATTTTGCCTAAGAAATTCTTCCATAATTAGCACAGCATAGCAACCATGTGTTAGTAATTCAGATTTCATTTCGAAATCAAAAATTTCTGTTATCAAAGTTTGCGAAATAGAGATTTAAAAGTATATCAAAATGTATTAAGTTTATGTTCTCGAGAAAAGCATTAGTTTACCTTTTGATATTATTAAATAATCATTATTAACATCTTCTTTATGATTTTAAAATATGAAATCAAATTAAATATCACCAGCATTAATATGGAACTGAGAAATAAAATTAATTCATTGCTTTATAGTGAATAAAATAATAGAAGAAAGTATCTTCATTTTGTTTTGTATTGACAATAGCAAACGAAAATAGAACGCTCATATGAATGAAAGCATTTAAATTTTTATTTACACCAGTTAAATCTTATACATTAAAGTACTTAATACACAATGCATTATCACTCTCTTAGTATATAATGCGAAATAAGAGAACTTAACGGACGATGAAATATTTATTCACTTTTATTTTTCTATAATAAAAGTGCTTCTATTAATATAGTTAAGTGAATTCGAATAGGGAAGAGAAAATAAATAAAATTTCATTGCTCATTAACTGTCCATAATTTGTCATTTCTCTTACAGTTATGGACATTTTTATTGCACTTTGAGTTGCGCTTAATGTATTTTATTCAAAGAATTAAGTTAGAAAAGTTTCGTTATCGGTATAATGTGCAGTCGTGATCATTCCGATGATCATGAAGAAACTAGATTATGATTATTGTGTGACGACAGAATAAGCCATTAGTGAGATTACCCATGCGTATAAAAATGCAGAATAATCAAACGATAAAACAGTCATAAATTGTGTACAGAAATTTTCTAATTATGTTCTATGAAGGAGAAAAATATCTATGGTTATTATGAAAATATTGATTACGAAAGAGCTTTATTATTGTTAAAAATATTGTAATAATTTTTTCCATCAATAATTTAATGATATATAAACGATATATCATTAAATGAATAATTTAATGATAATCAAACGATAAAACAGTTATAAATTGTGTCTAGAAATGTTCTAATTATGTTCTATGAAGGAGAAAAATATATATGGTTATTATAAAAATATTATTTTCAAAAGTGCTGTATTATTCTTAAAAATGTTGTAATAATTTGTTTTTTTCATCAATAATTTAATGATATATAAACGATATATCATTAAATGAATAATTTAATGATAATCAAACGGTGAAACAGACATAAATTGTGTACAGAAATGTTCTAATTATGTTCGATGAAGGAGGGAAATATCTATGGTTATTATAAAAATATTATTTACAAAAGTGCTACATTATTGTTAGAAATCTTATAGTAGTTCGTTTTTTATTCATCAATAATTTAATGATATATTGCAAAAACAAGAATTTTTCATATATCATATTTTCTTTCTGTTTATGCTATGAATGAGGTTATTTTAGTAATTGAGGAATCTCTTATTGTCAGAATTAACTTTTTGATTAAAAAATTTGAATCAATATAATTTTTGCTCAAGCAGCCAATATTTAATATTTGTACGAAAAATTAATGCAAGGGAGAACCATCTATCATAATTTATGTTATGTTTTTTTATAGCAGAATTAAGTTTAACAAATTTTATTCAGTCCAATATTAATGCGATTGAAAATTATGGTTGAATCTTATATAATTAGAAACAATGCGAAAGAACTACACTGCAAAAAGTTTTGGATCAAATTACGGTAAAAAGACTGCTGGTACTTACAGTACCGGTACTTTTTAATGTAAAATTAATTTTATTGCATCATATCAGGGAACATAATCTGATATACTGTAATTTAGGCAGAAATAACTACCGTAAAACACTGAATCACTCTAATTCAAATATTACTGTAAAAATTACAATATAAAATTTTACAGTAAAAAGGGATTTTACGGCAAAATGAATTTTACGGACGATGCATCCAAAATGATAGTGCCTTATACAGTAATTTCATCTGGATTTCTTTTACAGTGTAAGATGGTGACTTTCTGGTTCTGCTTTAAAATAAAAGATATTCTCTAGAAGAGTACTTTAAAAGTAATTCATTATTTCTAAAGGTTCATTACTTCTGTACTAATAATTCATTACTGCCAAAAGTATTACTTCCTATCAAACGTATTTCTAATTTGCGACTTTTAAAAAAGTTGCTTATTATTTTAAATATTTAATTATTGTGCTCTTAATTTACTTAAGATTTAAATTTTAATAATTCTTAAGGAAACTTTCTTATAACACAAAGCAGTATTGTGTATATCAGCTTCAAAACGAAACTATTTTAGTTACGTTTTAAGTTTTAAACACATAACAAATAATAAATTCTCTCGTTACTTCAAATAAATCTCACACGTGCCTAAATTTGATATATTTAACTCACATCTGCTGGCAGTGAGAGCTGTTGATTTATTAATGGCCGACACACAATCACGATAGCTTCTACACCGTTCTGAATAGCAGGCCCGGCTGTCCGTTAAGACAGCAGTTTAATTTTCTACTGTCAAAGATTTATGGAGGACTCTGGAAAAAGGACACTTAAGCCAAAAGAATCATTTGTCAATCGTGCTTAAATTATGAACACGGTGTCATTTGGAGGACGATTCCAATAATGTCCTATTGGATGGACATACATCAAAGTGAATTGCAGGCTTTTGTCCATTATAAAACTACTCTTGCGTATAGTGTATTAATCTTAATGCCCTGCTCATTGTTCGAGATTTGGTAAGGATTCGAAAATTGGCTTTATTCATGAAAGAATTAAAGGTCTTTAAGGAGTTATTGAATTAAACGTTATTGACTCTTTCCGTTATACTAACTTGTGTAGATTTTGATGAATATCTGTAAGTTTATTGAAACAGTTTAAGAGAATATTCATTATGATTTAGTATTAAATTCTAAAGCTATTTTCTCCAAATTATAAAAAATAAGAGATTCTCCATTTTTTAATAGTAGATTTGTTAAAATTAGCTTTCAAAATTTGCAGACAAAATTAGTAGAATAATTTGCTCACAGTAAAATAGATACCGGATCAAATCACAGTTAAAGTACCGGAACTTTGAGTGCATCATCTGTAAAAACTATTTTCACCATAAATTATTATTCCGTGATTTTTACAGTAATATTTATTTAATTACAGTGGTTTTACAGTAAATATTACTATAAATATTAAGATATATAAAATTTTTGTTACTCAAAATTTTACAGTATAAATGGTTTGAACTCTAAAAATTTCAAGCACCCTGGAAGCCAGTACTTTTTACCGTAATTTGATCCAGAATTTCTTACAATGTAAATCAAAAAGCATACTTATGCAACTTGCGTATACTCTATGGATGGCTGAGTGGTAACCGCCTTGCGCTCCCGTGCCACAAGTCCTGGGTTCGATCCTCGGGCCGGGCAAGGTTGACTCAGCCCTTCTTCACTTCAGTGGGTCGATAAATGAGTTCCAAGCATGCTTGGAAACTAAACACTGGGGGTTTCACGTTCGGCTGAACACCTAACCGGAACACTTGCTCCTGCACCCCAGAGCCCAAGGTCAAGAAAACTGAGCACAGTAGGCCTTGGCCCTCTATGGGCTGTCGCGCCGCTGAGTTTAGTTTAGTTTTAGTATACTCTAAGGGAATTTAAAATTTAAGCACTCTCAAGGCTAAAACGGCCTGTTTACATCATTTTCTAAAGGGTATATCAATTAATGCTTCTTATTCTTAGCTTGGTTATATTTAAAAATTAAAAATAATTCATGACAAATGCACTAAGATAATTAAAATTAGAATAATAAACAGTTAAAATATAACACTTTTACTAATTGGTGTGAAATATAGATCAATATTCATTACTTACATTTACTCTATTTAGTGTGAGTTGCATTTTTTATTGATGATCAAGGTAAATGTAGAGTTGATATATATGTAGCTTGTGAACAATTACAGTGTACAAAATTCCTGATTAAATTTAGGTAAAACAATGCAGGTAATTTAGGTGCTAGTTTTTTTATGGTCGAATCCATTTTTACCGCAAATGTGATGTATATGATGTACCTCAATTTTTACAATATACTGAAAAAACTGTGGTGTAACATCTCTTGAAGTAAGATGTTGAATAATCTTAAAAATTGTGCGAAGGAAAATTTTATTCCGTGTTAACCACAAATTGAATTTTTTTAAAAGGTGTAATTTAAATTTAAACTCTTAAAATTGAATAATCTTACACCGAACTTTATGACACCATATGAGAAATATTTTTAGTTTCGAAAACATCGAGATTGGCATTTGGCGAGCTTTAAATATCAGGAAACGCCAAAAAGAATATCGCAAGTAGTTAATGCACAAACTGAAATAAGCTGGCAAGAGTTTGTAGTAATTTTCGAAACTGATATTCATCAGCGGAAATAAAAAAAAAATTGCCTTTAATATGTATGTATGTTTTTAGTTGAGTAATAAGGATAATTATACTTTAATTTTCAAATCTCTGATAACTGTATTGGCTGATTTTATAATAAACAATTTCTATTCACTTTCGTTCTGCTAAGCCTAATTCAAATTCGTTTTAAAATTCTCTTTGTGTTACGCGGATGTTTGATTTACAAACTAGTTCTTTTTTAGTAAATTAGTGCATATATGAATTTTTAATTAATGATTCTTATTTTATATTGCATTGTAAATAATGACTCTTATGAGCCTCTTGCAGTAATTATAAATTTTATTGCTATTCAATAATAAAAATAGTGGTGACTACTTTACACCAAATAGTGTAAAAGAACATTGGTGTAGTGAAACACCAGATCTAAGAGTTTTGTATGGCTTTTCACTACACATCTTTGGTGTAAAGTAGTTGTCCCTATTCTTTGCACGAAAATGCACCAAATTTTTTTCCAGTGCAGCATTTTCAATAAAATTACTGAAACACTGTAATTAAATAAATATTACTGTAAAATTTTACAGTAAAAATGGATTTTATTTGTATGGTACACTTAATTTTTTTCAGTACAACCTTTACTATGAAATTGCTAAGAAACTGTAATTAAATGAACATTACTGTAAAATTTACGGTGCAAAATTTTACATTTAAAATAGATTTTCCATGCATGTTACACTAATATTTTTTCAGTGCAGCATTTAATATGAAATTACAGAAACACTGTAGTTAAACTAATATTACTGTAAAATTTTACGTTAAAAATAGACTCCCCCGGGATGCCACTGTTTCCCGAACATTGTTTCGGTATTTTTACAGTATACTATACTATCCATATCATAACCCTCTATTATAAAATGATAATAAGCAGCTGTATGATAAGCAGCTGTATGAAGTTCTCAGTTCTGAAATATACCAAAACTGAAATGGCAAAAATAGCTTTTGATAAAGTTTTAATGTAAATTTTATTTAAAATAAAAATTCCTGACAAGAGCGTTTACTCAAATAATGCTCAAGCATATATAATACATGAATAAAAAAAATTACTTTTTTATCGTCTCCTATGAGACATTAGTGAAAGAAAACCAACGTTTAAATATTTAAATTTGCAGGAATAATAATCGAATACTTATGAATGCGATATCAGACAATGTTAAATTTTTTTTGTAGTTTTAAATTACAAGAATAGTTTTACTGTATATTTAATGGATAAAAAATCAAAATGCGGACTTTTGAAAATAATCGAATTTGAAACATAAAAAAAAAAAATTTAAAAAAATCTTTGAAACGAACTCATTCTGATAAGCACGCCACCTGGTTTTCATACACTGAGAAAAAATTTAAAAGAAATTACCGTACTGTATGGTAATGACATTTCCAATAAAAAAAATCTATAATTCTAGTTAATAAAACCTAAATATAGGGTATTTAAACCATCAATTTTGTAATTTTACTGTTCATATGGTAACGGCTTACCGGAAATTCTGGTTTTCAAAATTAGGGTACTTTTTATCGCACATTAAAAAAAAAATTACAAATCTAAAAAGTGAACTTTTAACCGATAAATGGTTTTTATGCCATGCAATAAGGTTTCAGGATAACATTGCCAAATTTTACTTCAATATTACTTAGATTTAATTATATATTATGAATCGATGTTTCATTGTTATTTTTACCATATTAAATCGTCAGTGCTAAGGTGCTTCGGCAAGTGCTCTTAGGTGTTTTTTTAGAGCCATAGTAAAGTTTATAGTAAAGTTTACCATATTCTGGTAAACTATATCCATATTATAGTAAAGTTTACCATATTCTGGTGGCTTTGATCATGCTTTTTTCTTAATGTGTGCATATTAAGAGGTTTTTCTTACAATAAACTTAACAGATTTGGATGTTATTTATGATTAAATTTTGCCTAACTACTACTAATATTTAATAAAAGAATCTGTATTTATATATTTTTTTTCTTTTAAAAATATGAATAATTTTTAAGAAAACTATTTTTTAATGGCGGAACGTTGCCTATAATTATGTATACAATGCTTAAAGGCTAGGTTTGCTTCGTCTATAGTTATAATAATATATAAAACAAAAATAACATGTTTGTTCGAGAAAACGGTTGCAAAAATATTAAATTTTCATAAAAAATCAAATCATTTCGTTATAAAATAATATGATAAAGAGGGTATTTTTTCGAACTATTTCTGTAGAAGCATTTATATATCAAAAATCTTGATGTGACATGAAAAATTTATTAATAATTAGTTATGAATTTATTTAATTTCTTACAGAAAATGAAATAAAATTTTACCTACACTTAGCTTTAAGGGACATAATTTTAAAAAAATTTGTAAGAGTATTGCTGAAACATATTTTTATATTTTGTTTTAATCACGAAAGTTCTGCAAATGAATATATATTATTCTATGTGCATTTTAAATCTCAGAATAAAAGTATGTTTTAAAAATATTTTTGTAAAACTTCATTTACTTCGGAAAAGCTGTATTAGTATTTATTTTGTAGACTGGTTAGTATGATGAATATTTTTAAAAAAAATATTAATGGAATATTATTATTCTGATTTATTCGTTAATTTACTTCAGAACACATGATGCAATGATTAAAATAAGAAAAACAAACATGGCGAGAAAAATTATATATTTAAATTTAAGTGCATCTCTTAAATTAAACTGAAATATATGCAATTTACTTTTCAACCGGCGTATAATTTGTTATGTTTTCTAGTTAAATTTAAAAAATATGCTTAATTCCCTTAAAACATGCTTTAAAATTCTCTTACTAGCATTCAGTCTTTTGACTGTATATTTACTTCATATCAAAATAAAAATAGAGTTTATAGAAAAGTACATTAAAGTGTTTTTTTAAAAAAGTTCTAGAAAGCAAATATTTTAATTCCGGTAATTCAATTCAGGTAAACATGTTAATTAATTTAAAATGGAAAATACTAAATACTAATGTATTTATTGAATGTAGCTGGTAGGTGAATAAATATTTATTTTGACGTTTACCAGTGGAAAAATTTATATCCTTTGACATAAAATTATAATATGAATAATTAACAGTTAAAAGCGAAATTAAAAGTTTGTTTTAGAAGTATTTCAACACTTATTAATAATTTAATAATGACAATCAAGAATTTTTTTCAAAATTTTAAAAGAATCATGATTCTGTTCTAGAGATCAAATAAATTCCTTGCGACCACCTCAAAAGTGCAACTAATTTTTGTGCATTTCGATGTTTTTAGTATTTTGGTTATTTAAATTACATATAAATAAAATAAAGTAATTATAATGTTTGTTCAGAAAACAGAGAAGTATTTATGGCGATATTTACTTTTCCTTAAAAGTTTATTTCGAGTTACGAAATTGTAAAAATGCAAAAAGTATTCTAGAATTTGCTTTTCAGGGTGATTTCATAAGATAATTTCTAATACTTCATGCATTATAAAGCTACTAAAATATTTATTTTTCACAAAAGAAATTATTACACTCCATTGTCAAACAGATCAAATTAACCAAGATACATTTAATATTTCTTCGCACGGAAAAAGAAATTCTGGTAAAATTACCGCACTGTGTGTGAATGACATTTATAATAAAGAAAATCAGAATTCTGGTTAAAAAAACCAAGATATAAAATATTTATATCATTCATTTGGTAACTGTTTCCCGGAACTTACAGTTTTTAAAATTATTGTCTTTAATAATCAGATTTAGTAAAAAATACAAAACTGAACAGTGCATTTAAGTGAATAGATGGGTTTAGTGCCATGCTATAAGAAATCATGGTAAAATCAACCGAATTTGGCTAGATATACTACATTTTATCAGATATTGTAATGCTATTATTTATGGTTAATTAAATAAAAATCATTACCAATCTGTTTCAGTAAAAATTACTGACTTTTTTTTTGTTTCCATAGTGACAGAAACACGGTAAAACATTCTGGTAATTTTGATAAAATATTTTTTCTCAGCGCGTTTTCCGACAGTGCTTAGTTATTGTATCTGTAAAACTGTTTTTCTGCGAGGGAACTTTAAAAGCAGTGAAGAAAAGATGTCAATGTGCAACTCCTCATAGAGTGCGGGATGAATCATAAATTCAAATTTATAATACAATTTAGGTTTTTTTGATAAATATGAATTGCGATTGAATTTGAATGAATAAATTTCAATTCATATGTTTTACAAACATATTTCTTACTTAGTTCGTCACAGAAATGTTTTTTCCCTAAATATTGACGAATACGCATGTAGTTTCATACGTTGGACAAAGGATGTAGTTTCCCAAAGCTAAAAAAAATGGCTAGTTTAAATGGTATATATAGTTTTTTAATAGTGTATCTACTGGACAGAAAATTTTTTGTGGCATTCATATAAATACTTGATCTTGCCTACTTGGATATAGAGATTTAAAATCTGTAATTAGTTTTGTCTCTGAAGCTGCAGATTGTCTTCAAAAATGACATTTGTATTCTTTTTTTGTCAAAATGTACAAGCTTAAAAATGCTATATATAACATGGAGTCACGTTGATGTTGTAACAAAATTCTGGGTTACTCAGAATTTTAGGTTACTAAGTAAAGGCACATCATTTGAATTAAAATTGAATAGAAACCCATGCCTGGAAATGTCATCGGACTTGGTTAGGGGTGTTTTCCTGTTATGAACATTATTCCTTATTATGTTCAGAAGCATACGACGAAATTATTCGTGATAAGGAAGTGCCTCTTGTGGCGTATGACGACATTTCTGGGCATTAGGTTACTAATCAATTTCTATCCAGGTGATGTGTTTCAACTCATAATAGGAAAGGTTTTAGACTTTTGTCTCAACATTTTTGAGACCCCCTGGTATGGTTAATATTTATGCTCATGCGTATAGATATTAACCTTAATACGCATTTTTAAGCGTATGCATTTCATCAACATCTCACTAAAATGTCATAAAAAACTGTAACTGGGAGAGAGAAGGCGATTACACATTTGAAATCAGCAATGCGGAAGCAATATAAGATGTGTTAAAAAATCTCACCCTGCAGAAAAAAAAGTTCTACACTTTAATCAAATTAAACTAATAAAGATGGGTTTGTAAATTTGAAGTTGTTTGACGAAAGATTAAAGCTGAAGAATGTAACAACTTACGACAAACATTTACTGAAATTTAATTTTTATGCTAATCTGTTTAAGTAACCAAATGAGCATCTATTTTTAGAATTTGATATTTAGAATCTGATTTTACATGAAAATTTGTTATCTGTTGATTATATTGAGAAAAGATTTGAACAGAAATTTACAAAATAAATTAAATAAAGGAACTAGGAATCATAAAATACCTAGAATGACATGACATTAAAAAAATTTAAATTTATCTTAAATATATTATATAGAGCATAATATATCACACCATAAAATCATTATTAAACATACAATAATTATTAAAGTTTCACATTGTAATATTTAAATCGAAATTCAAGACTTATTCTGGATAGGATTTGCTCTATCTCTGCTTATAATGATCTGTCTTTTTCCCTAGTTGCCAGTAGAATATAACAATCTAAGATTTATCTGCCATCAGCTAATGTATGTGTGCTTAATTATGGAGTTCTAAACCTTAATCGTATTCCAGCAGACATTCCCCAAATCATACCCCCAACATCTAATTCTCTGATTATTGCCAGTTTCCCTTCATCGACAGAGGGTTGGGCTGGACAACGTGTAATCTCTTGGAATGGGTGGAATTGAGTAACTCTCTCTGCACGGCTATAACGCCCGAGTGACGTTGTTAAATGAGGCTAATTTAGCGTCATCACGTGTAGCTCTATGAAAAGTGGAGTTTGACATGGGTGTGAGATCCGTGAACATGCTGTACCGACTTGATTTTAAATAACGATAAGATAAAACTGTATACAGATGAAGGGATATGAGTTTCGGTATAAATCAAAGAGTTATGTAGGATACTGTTAGAGTAGATTGTCTAATGTAGTCTTTCTTATTTCTGAAGTAGATGTCGAGAAAAATTGCATGTAAAATTAAATGCCTTAAGTTAATTGTTTTTTATTTTAAAATCGGGGTTAAAGAGCCTACACAATTTTGAGTGTACGACTACTAACGTTCAACTCTTTAATTATGAACCCAATCCAAAAGATAAGAAATCTTGGATCAATGATTGGGGAAAATTTACCCTTGTAGAGGACTGTTTGAGGGAACTGAATCGCATTTGTGCAGCATGGGAAGAAAAACCACGAAAACCTCTCACGTTTAACCCTACGGCAAGGGGACTCTAACTCATGATCCGTCTACCACTGATGATATTTTGCGTCAGTATTGTGGTCGGTGCAATCCAGGTGTGGAATTCGTATCATCCAGCCACCGCTGGGACCTTACCTCACCTCATTAGGCAACCTCACCTCATTAAATAGTAAACTTTGAACCACGTTAGTGGCTCAAAGTTTACTATTTAATATAATTAATGAAATCAAAAAAGAAAATAGTTCCCAATGAATATTTAAACAACAAAAAATATTTTCTTACCTGGAGGTTTTTGCGACCAAAAAAGAATGTTTCAATGTTTTTGTCTTGAATTTTTAAGAGAATGGTGCATAAATAGCGCGTGAAGACGTAACACCCGAGTTAATTTTTATATATTATTAATTCTTAATTATTCTTAATTAATTCTCAATCCGAGTTAATTCTTATAACTAAGATACGTTTACCTAAAAAAATTCACAAAATATTTTTTTTTCTAATGAATTATGCTATTAATTTGACAATAATGATGTTATGAAAGTAAATGTCATCTATTGAAAAATAACTACCGACATGATATTGACAAAATGCAGAAAAATAAGGTTTCGAATACTATAGGTAAAACGTGAACTATCCATTTTGACCAATGTTAATTTTACTTTTTACGTACTTCATCATATCTCGATAACTTTAAAAGCGAGTTGAAAACTTTTGAGCAAGATTATAAAATGTGTTTATCCAAGGATAATTTGATGAAGAAAAATAATTTTCGGCAATTATTTATTTTATTATTTATTATTTCCTTTAATAACAGTTGAAAAAGTTTTGAATTTTAAGGTATGCAAGCGTTTATGCCATTTTAAAAAACATGATTTTGTAAGGCAAAATAAAAAATTTGAACAGAAAATTGAACTAATGATCGGATTTCTGCGAACAATCAATTTTAATGGTTCAAGGACTGAACTATAAAT
Source organism: Parasteatoda tepidariorum (assembly GCF_043381705.1). Taxonomy (NCBI): domain Eukaryota; kingdom Metazoa; phylum Arthropoda; class Arachnida; order Araneae; family Theridiidae; genus Parasteatoda; species Parasteatoda tepidariorum. Next base: position 81,259,237 of record NC_092205.1, on the reverse strand, counting down.
AGGATAATAAAATTGTGTATACAATATTTCAAACCCCGATATCAAACGGAAAACTTACTTTCTCCGAATAAACATACTTTTTTCCGATAAATGGGAATTCCTCGCCCTCAAATTTTATGGGAGAGGGATAGAGCGATCAGTTAAATAAAAAATATAGTTTCAACAGTTTAGTCGGGGGAGCATTTAAAAGTTTGACACCCATACTGTTAGTGCAATTTTTTACGCATCTCACAATAACTGTAGAACTTCTTAAATGAACCACAAGCATTCTGAACTCAAATAAATTTATAAAGTCAGAAGTTTTTAAAATTTGATTTCTTAGGAGCTGTTTACCAAATTTTGTATTTTTCATACAAAATTAAATTTTTTCAATTGACGTAAAATTTGTATACTTTACGATTCAAAATGTTTTCGACTATTGGTAAATAAAATAATAAAAAATAATACATAATTATTAAAAAATATTTATGCATGGAATTTTCTTTGGATTAATGAATTTTATAATCATATGTAAAATTTTGTCCAAACTTTGCACCATAATTCCAAGATTGCGGCTATCCCATGTATTTAGGAAGATGGAAATCACATCATAATCCATCTAAACAATGCATGTTTATTCCACGCTTGTGTATTTTTGTGTCTGATTTCATAACTTCCTTTACACTATACATAGTTAATATCGTTTACACTAAGTAATTAAGCATATTTTAAGTAACGTACTCGAAACATTAAAAGTGAGTGCCAGAATTTAAAAATTCGATCATTAGATCAAAAGTTATTCGGAATAGTTTATTTGCACATTGTACAAAATGTCTAGAAATAGATTTTAACTTTTATTTGCATATAATAACAAATCCCCTTAATCCAAGCTTAGGTCACTTTTTAATGTTCTTTAAGGAAGTTAAAATCGTTTAATCTCATGAAAATTCTGCCTTTCCAAAAGTAAGTGAAAGGGGGCATAAATTTCTAATGAAAGCATCTAACACATTTTAATTCTAAAGACATTTTAACACACTATACTTCTTACAGAACTTTTAACTTTACTTTTTACTTATGATTTCAATTAAACGAGAGGATTAGATGCACTATTTAAAACGAAAATATTTTCATAAACAATATTTGCTAATTAATTTAGCATCGATCAAACTTCATTCATGATAAATTAGCATTCACCTGACTTTTAGCATTCACCTGACGTTAGTTCGTCCATGCTGGCTACAGAGGAAGTATGTCAGCAATTCTGTTGGCTCAAACTTTTGCAAAGAACACATGTTCGTAATTTATTAGATCAAATATAAAGTATTTTATGCTCTAGATCTGAATGTGTAGTTATTAGTGAAACAATGCCTACTATTTTCAAAATGCTTTCTTTAGTTTCAAATTTATCCAAAGTGGTCATGATTAAGTTGTTTGTTCAAATGGTGAAGCATCGTAGTTTTATTTAAATCGATTTTTTTTTCGCAGGTAGTATTTTTTGAAGGCTTTTTCAGAAATTAAATACTTAGTAATCGAACACATGCGTGAATTTCACTCAGGTATTGATTGGTTTTTCTACTTTTTTTTGATGAAGTTTTTAAATTTAACTTTAAAATATGTTACATGTATTTTTCTTTAATTAAATTATAATACTACTTTAATTTGTTAATCTTAATGGTCAGGACCGGTAAAAACACAAAAATATGCATACATGAGCCATTAATAGGGCTTTTTTTCATTAATGTAACAAAAATTATTTTCTTATAATGTGTCAAAGATGTACAATGTGCTCAAAGAAAAAACCCGAACCACTTCGAATAGCTTTTATTACAATGATTGCTTTACGTTCTAGGACTCAATCATAATGATTTTTATCTTTAAATAAACTGATTAATTTGAGCAGGCGATATTTATGTTACGAAATCAGACAGAAAGACTTAAATTTTTCGAATAGCATATCTTTCTCTTGGTGGAAATCAATTTCTGATCCCTCACATATTCGCCGCAATCTGGGAAATATGGTCCCCATAGTCTGATCAGGAGAGAGATCCGAAGTTTGTATCCCTTAATGTTAACTTTACTTTTTTCATATTTCGCCACATCTCGAAAACTTTTCATTCGAATTGAAAAAATTTTTCACCCAATTATTAAATACGTTTATACAAAGACACTTTTATGCAAAGATACTTTTATACAAAGATAATTTATGGCAAAAAATAACTTTCAGTAAGTATTTATCATTTTATAATAAGTGAAAAATTTATAGTTATAACAGCTTGTAATTAATATAAAATTATTATTAATTAATATATAATTATAATTACTAATTAATGTATAATTACCAATCACACTTTTATGCAAAGATACTTTTATACAAAGATAATTTATGGCAAAAAATAACTTTCAGTAAGTATTTATAATTTTATAATAAGTGAAAAATTTATAGTTATAACAGCCTGTAATTAATATAAAATTATTATTAATTAATATATAATTATAATTACTAATTAATATATATTTACCAATTAATATATAATTACTAATGTAAAATTAACATCTAATTATCAATTAATATATAGTTATTAACGTAAAATTAACATATAATTATTATTAATAATATAATTACAGTTAATAGTTATAATGGTTGCTTTTTAATTAGAAGATATAAATCTTTTTAGAGAAGGTAATGCATGATTAAATACTGTATGTAGTACATGATTAAATTCAAATTTTGAGTGAAATCGGTCGAATATTTTATGAGATATCGATTTTAAATATACGACTTTTTTTTCAATAATCTACATTACTGCGTCCAGTCAACATATGCAATTAAAAAAAATGAAAAAATGAAACTATTTGAAATTGTTAAGCAATATTACGAATCAACTTTTTGCAATTTTGTTGCATAATCTCTTGTCGAAAAACATTTTTGGAGCTTTCTCAGCAAACAAATATGAAATGCAATTTTAAAAAAAAACAGGTTTGTGTACGAAATTTCAATAGTAACTGGGCAGTAGGATTAAATTTAAATTTATCTTAATAAAATCAAAATCCTCATCTGTGGAACCAAAATGCCAATAAAAATTACATTTGGCGTCTTTCAATTGAATAAATTTAAATTTTTTTGTGACAATCAGTTTATAGTCCAAAAGAACAATAATCGTGTTGAAATTGGAGAAGCTGGCTAGGAAATCAAGCATGAGACAGAATACTTAATTAAAAGTATTTTATAAGCAGGCTATAAATCCTTACTTCTTGATATGAAATTAGTCTGTATTAATTAGCACGCGAATTAAATTTAATATAATTTAATATATTTTTGTATTTTCAAGGATTATTTCTGACATGTATTTATTACAACATATTTTTCCCTGAAGTGCAACTGAAGTTACTCATGGAATGCGTTTTGTAAAACAATGTTTAAAATTCCTTCTGAAAAAGATTAAAATGTCAGTCTTAATTTAATTACTTTATTTAAATTACAATGTTTTACTTCTAAAGCTCCTTAATTTTCAAAAGAAGTATATGAGTGGCACCATTCCTAATTATCCTTCCTAATTATATGATGAGTTTTGGAGAAATAATATGATAATTTAAAAACTTGAAAAATTTTGTGAACTATAAAACTGATAAGATGAATTTATGCAGTGGAGAAAATTAACAATATTATAAAAATAATTCCATCATCAAATTAAGTATAATTCCTTAGTTTCAGGACAGGACAATTACTTATTTTCTGAAAGAACTAAATGTGTTTGCTGTTTATACTTTGTCAAACTTGTTGCTATACTTGAAGACAATATTTATTGAATTGAAGCTATAAAGTATGATGAAGACAAAAATTGAAAGTTTAATGATCTGTTTTCATGCACTGAAAAAAGAAGTATGTCCAAAGCTACCTGAATGTGGCTACATTTACCATGTTTCCTACCCTTTGGGAACACCATAAAGCTCAGTAATTTTTACTGATGGGCTTTAGTTGTGATTTTGGGAGAAATAATCATAAATAATAGTGATTACATGTGATACAATTTAGTAGATGGGGCAAAATTCGACAATTTAATCATGATTTCTCAGAGCATGGCGTAAAAAACTTTTATTTGATGATATTTACTTTTCAGTTTCGGAGTTTTTTCTGAATGTTTGGCAATAAGAACTATACTTTTGAAAACCAGAATTTCGGTAAACCATTCCTATAAAATTCGTCATTTGCTATTTTCTTTACAGATTTGGTTTGGTGTTATAATCCAAAATTATGTTTTTTTTCTTCTCCTTTTTACTAAAAATGTCATTACTGTACAGTAATGTTATCAGTATTAGAATAATTCTAATTACCTTAATTATTTTAAGAATCATTTTAATCACGGTAGAAAAATCTTTGTGAAGAATGAAGTGTAAAATATGTTTGTAAAAATGGGAATTGAAAAAACCTTCTAATTCATATTTATAAAAAACTTAATTTGTATTATTAATATGAGCTTATGATACATCCCTCACGTTGTGTGGAATTGCTTTTCTTCACTGCGAAAAAGCACGGTTGCAGGGAAACAGTTTTACAGATAAAATAACTAAGCACTGACGGAAAACACAATGAGAAAAAATTATGGTTAAAACTGGCAGAAAACGGTACAATTAGCAGTGCTTGTGGCTCTTTAGGAACACCAAAAAGATCAATAATTTTTATCAAAGCGGTTCGATAATGAGATTTTTTAAATTAACAATAAATAATAGTGTTATAATATGTCTATCATGATTTCTCAGAGCATGGCATAAACACCATTTATTCGGTTAAATTTACTTTTCCCTTTTGTATTTACTAAATGTGTAGAAGTTGTTCTGAAAACCAGAATTTCTGGTAAATCGTTATCATATGAACAGGTTTACCAAATAAATAGTTTAAATACTGTATATTTTATTTTTATTAACCGCAATGTTTTTATCACCAGAAATGTCATTACCATACCGTAATCTAATTTTACCAACATTTTTTTCTCCGTGCGTTTTTTGTTTTTGTTCAAACACTAACCTATAATTTCCTATTATTTAAAACTATAGATATATAGTTTGGAGTTGAAAGGTTCAGGTTTGTCCTTATGATCAAAGGAAGCGTAGTCTGATCGAATTTTCAGCTTTTCCAATCATGTGTTTAGTGTGCAGGAATCCATTCTGATACAATGCCGCCAGCGGTTTTAGAGTTAGAAATATTGACGCATGGTTCACCCATAGATCTAAATTGTGGCGTATTGTTTCCTATACACTAAATAATGACATAATAAAAACTATTTTTGTAATTTATTTTAATGCTCTTGAAGTTTTATACTCAATTCCGAAAATAAAAGAACTCGAGAGGAGAGGAATAATATACGTTTCCAAGTTGTTAAATAGAATAATTTTATGGCCACGAAGCAATTTTGAAACTTAAATTACTTAAACTAACTTACTATAATTAACTTAAATTACTGATTTTTTTTCCCATTTTCTTTAAGAAAATGTTATACACTGAGAAAAGTATGGTAAAAACTACCAGCATGAGACAACAATCATGCATGTATGGTAAAAACTACCAACATCAGCAACAACATATGAGAAAATTTACAGTGCTTCTGGCTCTATGGAAACAACAAAAAATTCAGTTCTATAGAAATCCAGAAGTTTCTATATGCCACCGTAATGAAACAGCTATAAAGGTTTTGGGACATGATGAATTATGTATTTTAACATTTATACTTGATTAAATGTTGATTGTGACATGAATGTTAATATTGGTTGTGCAATGTTGATTTTTGAATAGTGATTGTGTGTTATGTATTAAATATCGTTTATTAAATGTTGATTGTGACGTTAAATGCATCAAAAATTATGACTTTTCAAATGAAAGAAAAACAACATGATGGAAAAGTAAAGAATATAATAAATAAATGTTAAATTAACAAGTAAAATAAATGAATAAATGGATTGATTTCGCATTTAAAAAAAGTATGATCAAAACTACAAGAATACGATAAAAATTACCGTATTTCTGGCTCTATGGAAACACAAAATAGCTTGTTAATTTTTACTGAAGTGCTTTGGAAATGATTTTGGTAAAACTGAAATATGGTTTTGCAATATGTGATAAAATTTGGTAAACGTAGTAAAATTTGGCAATTTTATCTCCTTAGAGCATGGAATAAAAACTATTAAATACGTTAAATTTACTTTCTAGTTTTGGATTTTTTTACTGATTGTGTGGTAAAAAGAACTATAATTTGGAAAGCCAAAATCTTCGTTAAACCGTTACTATGTGAACAAAAAAATTACCAAATGAAAGATTTAAATACGGTATATTTTGTTTTTATTTAAAAAAAACTTATATATTTTTTCTTACCACAGATATCCCTATCAGACAGTTTAGTAATTTTACTGGATTTATTTTTCTTCGCGCTCAATGAAAACTCTTTTATTAATTTATTTTCACGTCCTTGAAACTTCAAACTCAATTCAGAAATCAAAAGAATTTGTTAGAAAAGGAATAATAAACGTTTCCAAATTATAATATAAAATAATTTTAAACCGGTGGAACAAAGTTGAAGAAAATCAGCATAACTAATTTTTTTCTTTATTTTTAAATCCAGTTATGTCATTTTCATTACGAGAAGATGAATTTAATATTTTATGATAAAAATAAAATGATAAAAAACGATTAAATCATTATTCATTTTTTATTTGATATTTTAAAAATTTATCTTTACACTAGAATACTTAATGCTTTTTAATCTTGATTACCGAAATTTCGTTACATACTTGATTAAGAAAGTTTTGATTTCAGCTTTAATATTCAAATTTTAAACTTGGGTTATGAATATTTCATTTTATTTGTGCATGGATTCAGTTTCACGTAAGAATAACCTATCAATAGCATGATTAAAAAAAAGACTTCCTCCAAGATAAATAAGCGCATTACTAACAAAGCATTTAAATATTTATATGCTTATAGAGATAAATATTTGCTGTGATCAAACTTCTTTATAAGGCACTTTCATGTTCAAATTTATTTAATTAACGATTTGCTTCATCAAAAAATTCATAATTTCGCATAGTCGTCGCTTTCAATTTAGTAACAATTTATTTTTATGCATTATTGAAGTAGACTTTTATTTTCTATTTTGTTCATTTTTACTTTCTGCGACTTTGAGGTCTTAATGCCTTCAGCAATATTTGCTCATCTACTCTTGATTTAACATAAACCCTGTTTCCCAAATTTATAGTCCTTCAGATTATTACAATCTGAGCTTATTAAAGTAATTACTTATTCCGCGAAGTCCTTCTAAATGGACTTTGATAGAATTAAATTACACATCCCCTTCAGCATTTCAGTAAGCTTTACTTGAGAAGTGCTATTTAATATTTATGCCAAGTAAGGTTAATATAACATTCCGTAAAAATATTTTTAAAAGCTATATAACAATAAATAAATTTCTTTATTACTCACAAAAAATCTCAAATCACAAAATTTCTTTTTTAGAATATTAATATGCACTAGACTTAATGATACTTTTCTTACTAGTCTTAAAAACTTTTTAAAGTAACATTTATTTCTACGGGAACATGTTTCGGAACAAAAAATTTGATATACCGTACATTTTACAATAATAATCACTGTAAAATCACTGAATTATTCTAATTAAATAAATACAACTGTTGAATATTTTACGGTAAAATGAATTTTTTGGTAAAAAGAGTCTTATGGACAATACACCTGTAAGTGCTGAAACTTTATACAGTGATTTGATGCGGAATTTTTTATAGTATTGGTAACGACACACATTTTTCCTTCTCTTAAAAATTGACTAAGAGCTCTCTTCTGCAACCCTGATCAATATTTTTGAAAACCTTGTGAAAATTATTAAATTTTTCATTAATATATTTGCGTAACACCGTAATCGCATTAAAACATCAATTGAAAACATAGGATAAAAAAAATACTCAATTTATCAGTATGTTCGATACAATATTTTTAATACCAAAGTTTAATGAACTTATAAAAAACGTTCTGATAAAAACATTTATTTCCCCATTCAAGTTAACCAATGCTTAAAGATATGATCAAAAGAAAGTACATTTTATAACAATATTTTTTATTAGTCAACTTACTTGCAGAAAAAAAAAATCTTCCAAGTCTATTGTAAGAGGTTAAAGTGTTATCTTACGCACTTGTGATCCTTTCCATCAAAAATCGATTTAAAGAAATAATAAAAATAAATAAATGATATTATTGTGGGGGAAAGGCAACAAAGTGTAAAAGAATAACCGTAGAGCTGGAATATCGATTATCGATCATTGTGTGTATACTTATTTTTAGACGCATTATCGTTATCAGAAGAGATTCCTATATCGATGTATCGATTTTAAGCTTTGTTTCTTCATCTTTGATACATAAGTGTTAAATGGTTTTTAAGGTGAAATTCTTTTTATTATTTCATTGCATCGTTATTTAAAAATTGAGTAAAAAACAAATATACTTTTTTTATTTACTTACAAAAAAAGAAAAGTTTAATAAAGTAGCTTTGAAGTTTAAAACTTTCCTTTTTATCGCATTCTATATTATTTTCAAATTCTGGAGAAAAGCCGAAAGACCAATGGATTAAGGAATTGATTTATAGAGGAGTAGGCTTATCTGATATTTGAAAAGTAATCAAATACATTTTAAGCTGTAATACTGCAGGTTTATTTAGTTAATATTTAGTAATGAATATCTAAGTTTATATAAGATTTTTAGTACCGTGCTTAATTTTTTTTATCTGTACGCAAAGAATAAAATAAGAATAATGCATAGCATCACTTGTCTTTTGCTGATAAGAAAATTCTAACGCATTTATTTATCTTTCATTAATATGTAGGATTATTTGTATCATGAAAATAAAAGTATCATTATGATTTTGTGTTTCTTTTACAGATTGAATTCAAGAAATATTTGAAAGTTTAACTGTCATTAGCATTAAATGAAAAAGAATTCGAACTGTAGTATGTTAAAGATCAAAATTTGCGAAAGTTTCTTCATTATTTGCGAAATCATTTCTTGATGAATGTTCTCAGCAAAATTTCATTTTATTGAGGAAACTATTATCCCCTCGTGTTAGTGGATATGAATTTTGTCAAAATCGATACTTTTCAACACAGCACTTTGATGAACCCTTTGTCGCACAATTTTTTATTAAACAAATTTTTCATATTTTTTCATTGTTTTTCATCAATTTAGGTCAAAATAAGTGAAAAATATTGTATTTAGAGTTTTAATAATTTATAGATATTAAATACAGCATGAATCACAGGTGTCTTTTTCTGCTTTAAAGGTAGAATCTTCCAAACCAAGCTCACTTCGAAACAGTAATTGTTGTTTAAATTTGCACTTATTTGCAGTTATTTAAATTTAGGAAAAAAAGTTGTTTATAATTTAAATTTTGTAAACTTTTAAAATCAATTATTTATAAGTGTTTGAACATGAATAATTTCTTTTAAAACTAAATTGTTCTGCTTTTATATTTCAGTATACATGTAATACCGATAATCTAACAGATATTTTTAGTAACTATTAGACTTTTTTTTATTAATTAAAAACATAAAAAAATATTTTTTCTTGTAATTAGAGAGTGAGAAAATATATATACATAAAATGGACACCTGTGCCCAATCTGTGTTAAAGGGTTGACGCAATTGATTTAAAAAATGCAGCATAAAATTATAGGAGTCATTACCAGGAATAACGCCTAGAAAACTATGATCCAATGAAAAAACACTTACCTTTCAGTCATTCTGTGAAAACAGTTTTTAAAAAAAGATTTAAGGCTTTTTTTTGGGAGAGTACCTAAAATATACTGGAATAAAACGCGAGTGAGGTTAAAGTTCACGTGATATAATGGCACAATGGTTGTCCAAAACAGCAAAATACAGCTGTTGGATGGTTGGATTGTTTCGACGTAAAAATAATTATGATTATCTGTGTACTTACGTAGTGATGTCACAGTAGCTAAGGCACAGTGATATCATTCCATAAGGACTGGGATTCAGTCCCCTACGGTGGCTTTTAGCCTAGCCACCTTACAGTCGAAACTTTTTTGGTTAAGTCGTGGTGCAATTCTGGTCACATTTTCAAAATGACAACAACAAATATACAAAATTGTAAAGCTGAAATGTTTATAACTTGTTCGTGACGGATTATTGAAAGAATGCTTTACTTTTTTCGTTGTAATTAAAAACTTATGTTTTTATCATGCTAATTAATGTATGTCACTCCCATTGAAATAGATATTTATGAACTAACATGTGTCTGCAATACTTTTCTGGCATTATATGAATTACAAGTATTAATTTTTTTTAAATTACCATGTTAAAAAATTATTTAATAAAGGAAGTTATAAAGCAATACAAGAATAAAATTGTAATTAAAAACTCCAGGGAAACATTTCTTCTGTTTTCTATTGTATGAGATTTTTTTAAAACAGATTTTGGATATTATACATTGCCAATTTCAAATCTGCTATCGTTTTCTCTATACAAGCTACAGTTTTTTAAATAACAAATCTGTAGCTTTAGGAGAAAAAAAAAATTTCGATTTGAAATCCCAGCACTCGAATTAAACAAAGTCAAGTATTTGTATAAATTAAGAAAAATATTTGTGGTCTAAAGTAATTTATATTAAAATTCAGCAAAATTTAGAAAAAATATCAAAATTAAATAAATAAATAGTCTTATATAATTAACGATTTTTTGAAATAATTAATCAAAACAAAATTGTCATAATTGAATATAAATAAATCTTTAAAATATTTGAGAAGAGAAAAATTCTTTAAAGTATTTAAGAATAGGAAAGATATTGTATTTGTACACCTTTGCAACTTATTAAAACTAATGAGTTAATGAGGCATATCCCATTAATATGAGAGATATCACAACAATGAACAGAATTAATTTCTCCATAATAATAGTGATCTTTGATTAATATCATCTAATGACGCAAAGATATGTCTATATTTCATCTTAGTCGGCCAGTATCATATATTCAGTAAGTTTTAGGAGAAAAGCTCGAGAGATGTCATGTCGCAAACATCAAAGCATTTGATCTAATCGATTAAAGACATTCATCATGTATATTCCTTGATATGCAACAATGGGCAAGATATTTATTGGATAATCGTTTTTATCAAATAGAATCGTGTAAAAAAAGAATCTTATTGCAATGGTTATCAGTTTATGTACAGTTATAGGAAAATTCATCATAGATCTTACTCTAAAAGAAATTTTTAACTTATATTTTAATTTAATTTGTTGTATTTGTAGAGATTTATGTAACAATTATCTGTCTAAAGTTGTTTCATTGTTGAAAATTTAAGTTTTAAAAGGAAAATGTAAAAATAAAGATAGTTATCGAAAATTGACAAATTCAAGTTTATTATAGGAAAGAATTTAATATTTGGCTTATGTTTGTTTATAAGATAGTAACAATGGGCTAAAACAGATGAATAATATTTGTAACAGTAAAATATTTAAATATCTCTTTAAAATATTTATTTGTAACAGTAAAATGTCAAAAGTTTTTTTTATCTTTTCATTACAGGAAATTAAGAAATTAAGTAAAAGTAGAAACCAAAGATGTCATGTTGTTTATTTTTAAATTTCGTTATAATTTGTTTACCTTTAACCTCTAATTTGCTACAAAAATATTCAGAGTTTTCTATGGTGTTCCTTAAAGAACTCTGAGAAAACTGTTCAAATATATCATAATATGATAAAATTTACCGCGTTTCTGGCTCTATAGAAGCGACAAAATGTTCGGTTATTCTTATCGAAGCATTCTCATAAAATTAACAATAAAATATGGTTTTCATAATGCGTGATAAGATTTGGTAAATGTGGTAATTTTATCATGATACCTTAGAGAAGTAAAGCATCAAAGTATTAATTCGTTTAAATTTATTTTTCAGTTTGTATTTTCAATAACGTGTGGTAATAAGAACGATATTTTTGAAAATCAGAATTTACAGTAACCCGTTACCGTATGAAAGGAAAAATTACCAAATGAATGGTATACCGTATGTAATAATTTTATTAATCAGAATTTTGGATTTTTCTCAAAAACTGTCAGTACCATACACTATGATAATTTTACCAGAATTTTTATACTGTTTGCATGTATTATCGACTATATATTCATAATTGATCATTTTTAGCCTGTATCTGTACTCAATAATAGGGTTTGCGTGTGTAGTAATAAGAACGAGCTATTTAGACACATTTTGTTTCAATTTTAAGAAATAATTTTTTACAGTTTTAAGAACAATTTTTATAGTGTAAAGAAATATGAGAGGAAATAAAATTCAATCAAATTTAATCAATGAAGCAAACCAGCAATGAAAGAATCGTTTGAAATTATATTTAACATGATTTAAAATCACAAAATTGATTACTAAAATTATGAATAAACGTAGAAAATTGACGTTTAAAATTCACTCACAGTGCTACAATTTTCTTCTAAAATAAGGATAAAATAACTGGCAGCAGCCTGTCTATCCTATTAACCGTAACTTTTACGGTAAAGGACAGTTTTATCTTTATGGTTTTGAAACCATTTGCAACTAGTATGGTTTAAAAACCATGAATTCAAAAACTATATGGTTTTTCAACCATTTACAACTAGAATGTTTCAAAACAGTAAAAACGAAATTTGACTGAGCATTAGAGATAGGGCATTGGGGAATGCAAGATCTAAATTAGGGAGTGCAGGACACTGCAAAATCTTCTAGTGTTGAAGGGAATGGAGGAAATATTATAACACAGTTCTGATGGTCATGAGCTTGACAGATTAGCCTTTTGGTTATAATAAGTTCACTGTTGCAAGGAACTAAGTGGTTTCATTAGGTGGGCTTAGTTGGTGTGATGAAATTCTGGTTGCTTTACCGTATTAGATGAAAACAGTTAATCCACAATTCATCTCGAGCCACAATTCTGTCGGTCATGAGACTGACAGATTAGCCCTCTCTGCTATAGTACTTACGCTATTGTAAGGAACTAAATGGTTTCATTAGGTGGGCTTAGATAATACGATAAAATTCTGGTTGTTTAACCGTATTAGATGAAAACAGTTAATAAGCTGTTTTTTTTCACATCTGACAATTTGGTTACTATCTTATTTATGGTTATTTGACTGTTTTTTTAATATAGCAAAATAGCAATTAAATAAATTATTGTTTAACCCACTGGCGGTTAAGGAAATGGGCAAAATTGGGAGAATGTTTCTCCCCTACACACAGTTCCCCTATCTATTAACATGGGAAAACCGGTTTTGCTATGCAGAGAAGACTGCAGGTTAAAATGCGACTTTTTACGTGCAGAACCGTCAGTGGGTTAACCATTTTATCCCAAAATTTTTTAACAGCTCCCAAATACTTTCAGTTACCTCTTTAAACTCTACTAAGTGTAAGTGTTTAGCTATTTAATCAATTGATCAATTAGCAGTATAATTTTTTTTCTAGATAAACTCATCATATTTTTGAAAAAAGCAAAAGGTAAATTGGTGGGAAAAAACAACAATGCATCCTATTTATAATAAGTTAATATAGTTGTACCTTTAAAGTCCTTTAAATTAAAAAGAGTTTAAAAAGGCGAATAAAATATTTTCTGTTCACCTGAAAAATGATTTCAAGAAATCAAATATTTTCGAAACAAGAATTCAAATTGCATTTTCTATAATAAACTTGAAATTAAAATATTTTATTGTATGACTTTATAACAATTTTTATTGAAAATAGAAATGTTTCACTATTTGCTATTGTTATACAAGGAGGTAATTTTATATTTTATCAATGCCAGGAAAATACGAAAGGTCTCAAGATTGCTCAAAAGAAAAAGAAAATGTTTATAATTTATTATGAAAACTGCTAGATAAAATGCGAGAAAAATATTGTATTCTATTTGGCAAATATTAATTTACAGAACTAGTTGAAAGAACTATAGTTTTCTATTTCACATAAATTTTCACAACGTTAGAAATATCAAGCGTAAAAGTAAGTTTGATTTTAATAATCACTACTATTTTGTTTCAAAACAAATGTAATAGACTTGTTTTATTTACTTAAAGTTAATCTTTAATGTGCATTATATGTTTCTCGGAACAAAATAAACAAGCATTTTATAATTTTTGCTAAGGGATTGGCATAATAATTATTTGGGGATTTTATACCGGAACAAATCATTGAACTATGTCTTCCTTTAGTTTAGTATTTCTAAATTGGAGAATTAATAAAATAGTAAAATAAAATTAAAGTAAAAGTAAAGTAAATAATATGTAAATTGTCGCTTCAAGAACAAATACTGAATAGAATGTGAAATTACAGTAACAATTAAAAGATGACATTTCCTTAAGAAATTTGATACAAAAATGCATATTTAGAAATATATACATAATAAAATAATACTGACTCTGATGAAAGAAGCGGGGAAAGAACATCCTAGAGCGAATTTTACAAGCCTTTAAGAGAATAATTAGCATAGTAATTTAGTGATTATTTATTAAATTGTTCAAAGGTGTCTTACCGATGAGCAGCTTTGATTAAATATTTCCAAATTTTTAATCGCTTTATAACTTTTTTTATTTTCTAACCAGGGAAACTGGGGAAGTGTGACTCACCAATTTTGAAATAAACTAGTGGGATGTATGCTTTATGAGGAATAGTTTTAGGGGGCAATATTCGTTTCGGCCCATAAAAGGTCCTGTGAGAGAAAAAATAATTCAATATATAGAAAAATCGGTATTTTATTACTTCAATGCAGATTATTAGTTATTGTAATTATCTCATACTCCAATTAATTTTGAGGTACTTTCATGTACTATATAATGCATATTTATTGCCAAAATTGATTTCGAAAATTTTATATATCTGTAGTTTTTCAGAAGAACTTGTTAGGTTAATTTTAAAAAAAATTGACATCAAATTTTTAAATTTTTTTTTTCAAAAAATTTTCCAAATTAATTGGAGTATGTAATTGCAAATCAATTAATTAATTAATAATTAATTATTAATTAATTGCTTAATTTGCTAGTTAATTTATTAGTTAGCAAATTAATCAATTAACCAATTAATTACAAATTAATAGGAGTATGAGACAATTACAATAACTAATAGTCTGCATTGAAGTAATAAAATACCGATTTTTCTATAGAATTATTTTTTATCTCTCACAGGACCTTCTATGGGCCGAAACGAATGTTGCCCCCTAAAATTATTCCTCATAAAGCATACATCCCACTAGTTTATTTCAAAATTGGCGAGTCACACTTCCCTAGTTTCCCTGGTTAGAAGATTTTCTGTTATGGATTCATAAGATACGAAAACTTATAAGCATTTGTAAAGCACAAAATTTTAATTAATATTAATAATATTACTTAAAATAATTTATAAGAAAATTAATTAAAATATTTATATAAATTTTAATTGTATAAAATATCAGTTTTTCAAAAAAATCCTTCAAGCGTGCCTCTTTTTCCTATATTGAATTTTAAATATTTGAGTTCAGTTTCTCCGGAACTACTCAAATTTTGCTTTTTTTCTATGCAAAATTACATTTTAAATTGATGTTAAAGACTTGTATATCTTACAATTTAAAAATTTTTCAACTATTTAAAAATATAATAATAAAATTTTGCAAAATAATTATTAAAATTTATTTTTTGCATGAAATTCTTTTCACATTAGCAAATTTTATAATTTTGCACAAAAATGTTTCAAATCGCTTGAAAATTCTCAAGATATAGTGAAATAATCTAGATATAGCTAAAAGTAAAATTGACATTAATTGCCAAAATCAGGGCCTCTCCTGACTAAGCACTTCTGACACACTTCTCAGATTGCGACTACCTTCTGTATTTAGAAGGTAAGATATGCAAATCCGTTGAAAAAAACTATGTTTTTGTATAGAAAGAACGTTTTTGTATCTGATTTCACAGCATAAAATATCGTCTGCACTAATTAATTTAAATATTTAAGTTCACTACCCCAAACCATTAAGATTGAGTCCCAGTAAGTAAAAATCTGAACATTAGATCAAAAGTCATGCAGGGAGCAATTTTTTTTGTGCATTTTACATAGATTGGTGAAAGACAGCAATAAACGGTTAAATAAAAAGTTTGCAATGCTAGGTGTTTTACAGCTTAAAATAATTGAAACTATAATCGCTTCAATTAGATCTAAAGCATTTAAATTGCAGCATTTTTTCATGTTCCTTCAATTGAGCTTAGCTTATTGAGATAATAATATTGCAATCTCTTCGAATTCCACCTCAATAAAAAGGATTTTTTGTATGAAATGTACGTAAAATGAAATCATTCTTATTATTTAAATTATTCCAGAAAATTCTTACTTCCTTTTATTAGTTTATAGTTTTTTCTGATAAGTTTTCACTTTTTTCGTAGTGATTAACTCTTCCGCTGTTTAAATAACCTCTTCATTCACTCAACACTGGATTTTCTTAACATAAAGCTAATTGTTAAGAGCAAAGCATTTAATTTTGGTTACGGAATCATGCGTCGATATAGGACTTAAGTCATTACATAATTAATGCTTTAAACAATTTAAAATGCATTCTTGAAGCAAATCTTCTTGTTGATTTCTTGAAGTTTGAAAAATGAGTTCATAGAAGAATGTTTTAATTTTATTACTACCCGTTAGAAATTTCTCGGAAAAAATGATTGAGTAACTATTTATTAATTTGTTATTTAACCATATTCAAATGATACAGTAAAATGACCGTAAATAAGATGATTATTAAACTGGGAACTGTGAGAAAAACTATTTATTAACAGCTTTCACCTAATACGGTTAAACAACCGGAATCGTACCAACTAGACACTTTTAATAACGCTACCTACTTCCTTGAAACTGCGTACATATTATAACCGAGAGGGATAGTCTGTTAATCTCATAACCGACAGAACTGGGGTTCGAGTTCCAGTGTTGACATCACAATATTTTCTCCCCTCCCTTCAACACCTGAAAAGTTTCTAGTGTCTTGTATTCCCCAGTTGGAATTCTGTACTCTCCAGTACCCTATACCTTAGGAAAAGCTTTGCTTATATTTCTTTTTCACGGTTTTTAAACAATTCTAGTTGCAGATAATTATAAAAAAATATATTTCAGTATTCATGGTTTTGAAACTATATTAGTTGTAAACGGTTTCAAAACCGTAAAAGTAAAAAATGTTCTTTACCCTAAACTTTACAGTGAATTGGATGGCCCGACTGTTGCTGGTTATTTTGTTATAATTTTAGGATGGAAATTCTAACAGTGTAGTGTAAGAGTAACTACTTTGGCTCTTTATCATCTGTTATAATAATGATGTAAATTTAACTCCATACGTGTTGGTTGCACGTTATCATAGTACTTAACTCTAGTACAAAGTTTATACAATGTTTCAGATGCCTTCTTTTGAAACCTCGGATGTATCATTGTCACATTATTCTATCACATAAATAGACTAAAAACACACTGGACATCTAATGACTAATTGCAGCTATAAAAACAAGATCTGTTAACTAGAAATGTGAAGCAAGAGTAGTAAATCGAAATTTCTTTTGTGTTTATTGTTCATTCATTTATTACGCAGATCCGTTTAAACATAATAAATAGGGGTATTGTAGAAATATTTTTCAAAATCCGTAGTTTCTTGTAGAAAACCTTTTAATATTGAATTACATTAATATTAATATTCTTTTTTAAATAGAAACAACAGTTTCAGAAGTTTAAATTTTTTTAAAATTCTTATCAGAGATTTGTAAACATTTTGTGTAAGTAATAGAAAACATTATAACTATGAACTTGAAATTTAGTTCATTATTATAATTTAATGTTAGTGATTCGAAATATTTAATTTAATGTTATAATACATATTTAGTATCATTTAAGCAAGTTTTTTCTTTTTCCTAACAGTTAAAATATTCTCTTTTGGAATTTTTTCGTTTGTGAAGAAACATTATTTTCATGATCGTTTTAGACCTCATTCATATTAGATTTGAAGGAGATTTCATTTATTTCTTCAGTTTGCTTTTTTTAAAAATCGTTTCAGAATTTGTTTTGTAACTATTTTTTAAAAATCCTTAAATTTAAGGGTTTATGGAGACGTAATTAATTTTATTTTTATCATAATTACCACAAAAGTAAATAAAAGCACAGTATTTTCTACTTTAATTATAAATTCTATTACATGTAGCTAACATAATGATTTAATTTAGTTAAAATGATTTAGTGTAAAGATTTTTAAAAATTGTATTAATAATATCAAGTAGTTTAAAGTTTTTTTTAAAAATAAAACTGTATATAATTGTATGTAAGAGAATGTAAAATTGTATGTAAGAGAGTCAGTGTAATGAGACATATCTCTAAATCTAAGGGTGAAACAATTTATGTGACTGTTTTTTCATTAAAAATACTTTATGGTAATTAAGTTCTTTTATTCCTTGAGTTTTTGTGTTTTAAATTTTTTTCTTCTCTTTTTCAGACCATAAACTTTTTTTATTTCCAGGCAGCGTTCTTTGAATTTATTTCCCTGTACCGGAAAACCCCAAAACCGGAGAAGCAGGAGAAAGTGGGAGAGTAAGAGCTTTTCCTGGTGTTCCCTTTCGAAGGATGGCTGGGTGAGAAATCATTTCTAGCCCGGATTTTGAGCGGGAAACACGGTCGCAAATCCTGTTCCGATAAGCACTTCTGGCGAGGCTTGTTTTGTGTTGCAACTGCAGGATTTCGTTTGATTCAGTTCATCGATAACTGCATCAAAAGTTTTGTGATGTTGGAAAGATCAAGTTAAAATTCTAATGAATTTATCATTGAAAATAACAAATAAATGCTTTTTTTAAATATTCTGAATAAAGAAAAATGAAGAATATGATTTAAAATTTTAAACATTTCTACGGATTAAATTCATTAAAAAAATTCTACTTGAAACGATATTCAATTCTTTTTAAGAACTGAGAAAAGTTTATAAATATTTTCAAATGCAAAATACTGAAAATTAATCGTTTGCTAAAAATTGTGTTTTTACTTACGGACGATTTTATATTGAAAACTTTAAACGCAGACGATTTCATTTACCGTTTCATTTGTTCTAAGCAATGGAGAGCTTAAAGCTCTTGTGGATTTTAATTTTGGTTTACGTAAGTTTGGAGACTGTATCTACAGCAGTGGATTCTCTTCCAGAGTGTGTTCGAAATAAAAATAATTCAAGAGTCGAATGGAGAGTTGAGAAACAGACATTTACTCTCACTTTAAATTCTTCAAATGTAAGTGATATACTTTCATATTCTTATCACATTGCTTATTTTAATTTTAAAATAATGTAAAATGTGAACAGTTTTCTGAGTTATTAACTATCATTAATTAAACTTTGAATCCAATAAACAATATTTTGAACCATAATAAGAACAAATTTAACCCAATTTAGAAAAATTAGCCATTAAATTTGTATGAGTTGTGCCATGTTTTCGGATAATTTGAACTATGGATATCGGGTTATAAGGTTTAAAAAGTATGAAGTATGGAAATTAAAAGAGCAATAATTTTTTTTGTGAATTAAAAGAGAAATTAAACCCTATACCTATGTATGTTAAATCCTATTCAACTAAATCTAAATGTTTTAGGAAGTTTATATTACTACGAGAAAGAAGAAGTCTTAAAAAAATATTTATTTATTTATGGAAAATAATGAATCTTAACTTAAATTAATAATTGAAGTTTAGTTTAATTCAGTACGCTAACATATTTTATGACAATCATATTACTGTATTTTTCTTCTTTATTGAGAACTTTTCTATTTTCCTTTTTTCCACTTCTCTTTTTTCTTTTTGACATAGTTATCTGTTAATATCATTGAAATAGAACAATACCTTATACTTAACCTCGTTCTTCGACACCATTTTGTTATCAAATATAACCACTATTTTGTTATAATTTTTTTTTGTACAGATAAAATGTAAGTACAAAAAAACACACTAAAGGTAAAATTGGAAACAAATAGCAAGCATACGGGAGGAGAGCATAAGGAATTCAATTTTTTTCCTATGTATTTGAATGTCAAATTATTAATTTGATACAAAAAAATGAATGATGAAAATTGAATGATTTGATACAAAATCGATCTTGTAGTAAAACTATTTTTGGGATAAAAAAACTATGATACTTCAATGTGTTGAAGATTCTCAATGCGTTTTTTCCTTGATTTTATTGGAAATTGCAGATAGATAAAAACAACATGCAGTTTTGCTTGATAATATGCTGCAAGTGTATACTTATAAGACATTATGAATAGTTAAATATGAAACCGATAATGTATGTCAATTCTACCGTGTTTACTTTACATAACTTGAAATTAAAAAAATATTGAAGTATCCAAATTTAGTATTATATTCACAAATTTATTAAGTATCAAATGAGAGTACATGCGCAAAATATTTTGTTATATCTTATGTTCTTTTTAATTATTGGCGTAATATTAGAGATTTTGGTATATATAAATTTAATCAAGAAAAACACTTGACAAAATAACCCCGGTATCGCTAAAATAAATCCACGGTATTTTTTTGAAATTAAAATATTTCTTATGGTACTCAAAAAAATACATTTGTAAGTTAAAGTAATATTAAATATAAGAGTTATGGAATTATTAAATATGTTATCGATTTAATCTATCAAAGAATTTAAATCATAATCATATATTTTGCAAATGTTTTAAAAAATAAGTCCAATTTCGGATAGTATCAAAAAAAGTCTAAATATTTTAAAAAGGCAATAAAAGTCTATAAAATCTATAAAGTATATTGTTACTATAGAGAATGATATAAATGTTACATGACGCAGTTTTTTTTTTTAGTTTTTAATTTTTTTGTTTCTCAAACAGCTCAATAAATCGTCGAACTATTTTCAAATTCCCGAGACAATTTCTCTATGGACGTTTGATTTAATTGATTAACATGAGAAAATTCCGGAGAGAGTGTTTTCCATGAAAACAACCCTACTTTGCCTTAAAGTCAAGTTTAAGTGCTTAAGTTCTTAAAGCCTTACTATAATCAAGCTTCGTTAACGAGCTTGTGTCATATTAAATAATAAAATGGGGAATGATGGCTTGATTTTAAAAGAAGCAACTCTACCTTGCATTGAAGTCTAGTTCAATGATTTAAGAGTTAAACGTGTGTGTGACTCTGACAAAAGTTTGTGAACGAGTTTTTGTCTTATGATAAAAGGAAGTTTAGTTGTTTGTTTTGCAAGGAAGTGATCCTACCCTTCATCGATGTCAAATTCTGTGTTTTAAGGGTTAAAAGTGTAGCACCGATTAAATTTTGTAAACGAGTTTGTGATGTATTACGTAACAAAATAAAGCACAGTTATTTATTTTGCAAGAAGGCAATTCTACCATCCACTTACTGAGTTTAACAATTTAATGGTTTAAAGTGTGAAAGGGATTAAATTTTGTAACCGTGTTTGCGACTTATTTTTTAACGAAATAAAAGAAAATATAGTGAACTTCTTTACAAGAAAACAATCATACTTGTCACTGAGGCTAAGTTCAACTGTTTAAGGGCTAAAAGTGTGATTGCGTTTAACTTTCGTTCTAGACCTTCGTTTTCAAAAACAGTTAAATCTAATGAAAAAACCTATCTAAATGAAAAAACTCAAAGCATTATATTTTTCCTACAGGTTGCATTTCTAATATTATAGTATTTATATACTTTGAGAGCTAAGTAAATCATTAAATATTCTTTCAAACTACATATTTTTTCTTTAACATAAAAGAAATTACTTGCGTTATGTAATAAATTTTTTTTGTCAAATTCACTCAAAAAAGTATGACCTTTTTCAAATGTTTTCTCTCGATCCATAATAAATTGTCTTCTGGAGAAAAATGCTTGCTTTCTTCTTAATCGCAAACTAAAAGACAACTGTAGCAAAAACATGGTAAATACCATATATTTTTACAAAAATATAGGACAAAGGTTATGCAAGTCTATAAATCTTATCGTTAAGAAAAGAAATAAGCGAAGCAAGATTGTATAGCAAAAAAAAGTTACATATCATATATTGTTCCTCGTCCTCTAATATCCCGTCGATGAGCATAGCTCTTTTGAACATAGTTTGAAATACATGTTTAATAAAATGGACACAGGTCAAAATGCGTGTTTAAGAAAATAGAAAAAAAATATACCCTTTTATTTTTCAAATGAAATTTAACGACGATAGCAAGAGACTTTGTACTTAATTTTCTTTACTATTTCAAACGCTAAGCATAATCATTATGGGGCAAAGTTTCAGACTTCGAGGTCGGGAGTGATGATTATATTACTGATTTAAGTTTTCAGGTGATATCTTCTCACTCAGAACGTTTAACGATAAATTGGTTTTTAGAAAATTAAAATACATTCAACGACAATTTACTACCATTATTTTAAATTTATAGACAATCTTGTAAAAATAATTGTTGACTTTTAAAGTCTTTTCAAAAAAGACTAATTTAAGAAAATACGTTAAGGGATTTAAGAAAATGCACTGTAAGAAATACAGGATCAAATTACCGCATAAAGTACTGGTATTTTAGGTGCATCATCCGTACTATCCACTTTATCGTGAATATTATATAGTAATTTTTTCAGTAGTATTTATTTAATTAGAGTGATTCAGTGATTCCGCGGTAATTATTACCTTAAAAAATTATGGTACACCGTTTGTTTGTTTCGTAACATGAAATGGATCAGTAAAATGGAATGTAATGGTAAAAATTTAAATTAAAAAATATCCGAGTCAAAAAACGTTAGTCTTTTGAGATTTTTGACTCCAACTAACGTCAACTTTAGTCTTTTTTTAAAGCATAAATGTCATAAAAAGTTTGTTTTTCAAGATCAAAAATCTTAAAAAAATTATATATGAGTTGTACCATCAAAAATACAGATGAAAATCCAAACCTAATCAAGAATTTAAGCTTAAAACAAATCTAAAGTTTAATCAGGAAAATGAAAACATATGTGTTTGAAAATGAAAATTAAGGTTTTCATGTGGATTCCAGAGACCTAGCTTTTACTATTCACTTGTAATTTTTTAATTTTTTAATGATATTTTAGAATCTAAACGTTATTTGCAAACTATAATTTGTAATGCATTTATGCTTCTAAAATTTTAAATATACACTTTTGACCAAAAAAAAAAAAAAAACACGAAATCTTGGGCATGTTTCGGGAGACCTACATATTTTTCCATTAGACGAAGAATTCTTTTATTGAATATCTGACCACAGTGACAACTTTTTATCGCCTTGAAGGCTAAAAAGCTATTAAAAAAAAAGGTTTTTTGATCCAATTCTAAAAAATTCTATTTCGATTTGCAATTTTAGTATATCTTTTTTTATAGTTTTCCAAATTGTTTATCTGAAGAGATTTTTCATTAAACCTTATCGGTAAGGAAAAGAAATGGTTTTATTTGTTTTTAAAGTCTTTCTCCTCAGACTATAAAAAAGTTTAGAATATCTAAACACTAAAACTGGTGTTATCTACTTTACACCGAATTGATACAGTAAATAACATGATGTAAAGTCCCTGCCACCAGTTTTATCCCGGAGAAGTATTAAAATTTATAATTACTGTAAGATATGATAGATATTCAATAGATTCAGTAAGGACGATTCCGTAAAATTATTCCTAAGATAAAGAATCATTAATTTAGGATGTATATGTAAAATACTTTTTACAATAAAATTAGTTTTTCAAGCAAACATGCACAAAGCCAAGAGAGTGTATATTATTATGAATTCAAACTAGGCTTAAAAAAACTGAAGCGTTGATTTAGCAAAACGTTCAGCAGTGAACGAGGTAAATTTTCGCCTTCAATTTGTAAAAAAATTTACCTTTGCCACCTGACGGCTTACAAACGCACGCCAAATTTGGCGGAAGCAATTTATGAATGGAATAAATAGAATCGATCTTTATGTAAGATTTGTCATAAGATGACATTTAGAAACTGTGCTCTTTAAAATTGTATATGAACTCGCGATTCGGTATTAACTTAAAATAAAGTATTCACTTACATAGTTTTTGGAGCATTTTAGCACCAAAGTTGGATACGTATCACAACACAGATTTTAAAGTACATTTAAAGCAGAATATACGAAAATGTACTAGAAAAGACGGAATTTTAATTGAAAATATTAACTAATAATCCAAAAAAAATTTACGTTTGTTGGAAAATTTTTAATTTCCATTTGAAACTAATATCTTAAGGTTTTGAGCAGATGCCTAAAATAATTGAAATTTGCTAAAATACTTCAATAAGAGAAAAGTAATCTAATAGATAAAGAAGTTTTAAAAGCTTATAGTAAACTAGAACTTTACGAGGAATAGTAACAGGTATTTTGAACTATGAATATGTGTCACAAAGATATGTTTGTGAAGAGTATATGGTCTCAAGAATGGGTACCGGGGAGTTTTAAAAACTAAAATAAATAAATAAAGCTAAAGAATGTGCAAATATGCATGTGCAATTTGCTTAAATCTTCATTAAGGAAAAAGTAATCTAACAGATAAAGAGGTTGCAAAAGCTTATTGTAAACTAAATCTTTAAGAAGAATAGTAACAAGCATTTTGAGTTATGAATATGTGTCACAAAGATATATTTGTGAAGAGTGTAAGGTCTTAAGTATGGGTGCTGGGAAGTTTTAAAGATTAAAATAAATAAATAATTAAAGCTACAAAGCTAAAGAATGCGCAAAAATGTTCTTTTTGCATGTGACGAAAATTTTATAAGCAAAATTCTTTCGCATTCATGAATTTTTATTTTATTTTCTATGTATACTTCATTCTTATACGAAATTAATATATGTGTAATACATTAAACTTAATGTCTAATCAAAAGTCCTCAAACGTAAAAGAATATCATATTAGTTTGTTCATTTTTAAGATTAAGTTTGCGACTTATTTTTCAATTTTAGATTTGATATTCTTTTCGTTATATGTGACTAAAAACTAACTATATTTTATTTTCGTTTCAGATGCGTAAAAAAATATGTTACCTCCAAACATATCTATTAAACATTCATGAAGGAAATTCGAAATGTGAATTATGCTAATTAATTTCGAAATTTGTTTTATGTTTTAAAGCAATTGCCTCATTAAATTTTCAGAAGAATCAATGAATTTACTTGGAATAAAAGAATATTCACTAGAGTAGATCATAAATATTCACAGAGTTTGCACATGCCTTAGTTACGAGAGGAAAAACATTACAAAAATTTTTATTAAAAATTAGTTATTACGTAATCCATTTTAAGTTTGTAATGACAAAATACTACATGTACTTATATTGTAAAAAGAAAGTATGTATATCGGTTCACGCGAAAGATTTCCTATATTAAATTTTGGTTAGTTTGAAAGCAAATTATTCAATAAAAGACGTACAAACCTTCTTATGAAAATTTTTTAAGAATTTTATTCTTTTTATGCGAGGAAAATCTCTGAAAAGTTAAAACTTTTAATCACATAATATATAGGTATTTTGTTTAGTATTTGTATTAAGTGAAAAAAACTGTGCTCTATTTGTATGTGTACCTTGACTAACAGTAATTTGAGATAATTGACATTGTATCAAGGAAAATTGCATATCTTAATTATAGCTATTTTTATACTAAGATTACATATTTTTAAATTGAAAAATTTAAAAAAAAATACTTAGCATTCAAAATTATTTTAAATTATATATCACTAATTTAAAAATATCAATCTTTACATATAAAACTGTACAAATTGATTGCAAAAATTGTAAAAATTGATGGGGGAATATTTAGTACAGATAACTTTAGTGTACATTGTTTAGAGAAATAAAATAAAAGTAAAAAATTTCTACTGATTGACATGTGAATACGTGAATGAGAATGGCATCCTATTATTTTTCTTTTATAAAGATTAAAAGTTATTTTTCTCTTGGGAGAAATATCAAGAATTATTGGTGCTATAAATCATTAGTTGGCTGCTTCTTTTAAGAGGTAAAGAGAAAGAAATTTCGGAGAAAGAAAATTTTGGAGGAGTTTTTTTTTCCCTGAAGAAACTGTATCAAAGTGGATTTTTTTATTACAGTTTGAATGAAATATGCTCAGTACATTTAAATATATACGAGTATTTATTACGCACGTGCTCAGTATAAAAAAACAAGCATTTTAAATTTTCTTCAAAAATCTTATTTTTGAAGATGTTTTATTAATAGTTCAAACAATATTTTTGACTTTTATTGTGGTTGATGAGTAAATCATCTAGTTTCAGAATCTTAGTTATACACTTACCAAAATATCTAAAAATAGTATTGTTCAGTTTATAAGTTTCTTTAAATATTTGATGTTTTTATCACGTATTTAATACTCAAGCAGGGTGAACCAACCAGTGAAGGAACACTACCCAGTGAAGAAACATTTCATATATATTGATTAAAAATAAGAATTTGAAAGTTTTTCTTTAGATTGATGAGTAAAAATAGCTCACTGCCAAACAGTAGGAAGTCATCTAGCAATGTTTTGGATTACCTGGTCACATAGACTTCTCTCGAAAAATTTTTAAATTTGTTATTATCTCTGCAACACCTTGCTTCTTTGAAAAAATTATAAGGTGAGTGTTTGTATTTTTATGTTTGAAGTGGAATTAATTGCATGTAATAGTTTTATTTTTCTCACTGTGAAAATAAGAATTCAAAATATAGTTATTTAAGTTACGTTTTATTTTTTTTAAGCATCATAGCGTAATAAAGTACTGAGATATGAGGGTGTTTATTCACTGGATCACCAAACGATGAAGAACCAGTGAAGGAACAAGTGTTCCTTCACTGGGTTTTTTCTAAGTTAATGAAAATGAAAGAAAAACTTTAATTTTCTTATACCTTTAGTGATGTTTTGCATCAAAAGCATGTTAAAAATACAAAAAACAACTTCTAACCAGTGAAGGAGCAGGCATGTTCCTTTACTGGGTATAGATTTCCCAGTGAATGAACAGTATGTGTTAATATGTTGACACTTTACTTTACAATTCATGATTACAAAAAAAGTTAGCATTTGCCAAGTATTTGTATGTTATAATTTAAAGAATAGGCTTGTTTTTAGATATCTGTATGGCATATAAATTCATAAAGAGCATTGAAAAAAATAACCAAAATTAAGTGTTTTGTGTTCCTTCACTGCTAAGAGCTGTTCCTTCACTTGATCTTCTTACTACTTGTTATTTGAACCTCCAAAACTTTAAAACAATATTATGCAAGTTCTCTAAAATTTTTTTACGTAATTTGCAATTAGTAGTAAATATGTTGACACTGTCATTTAACTAAGATTACGAATTTTGAAATTAATATGATTTTTTAAAAGGCAAGCGAAGCTTAAGTGTTCCTTCACTGGTTAGTTTACCCTACTCAACTTTATAATATTTTATGAAAAAATTTACAAGTCGACGTAAAATAATAGAAACTGAGAAAATGGTAGTTAGATAATTTATTTTCCACAAAGCAGTTTAGTAATTAATAAAAACTGAAAAAAAATATTGTAAGTATCATTAAAAGTTTATTATGGCTTTGTGAAATACTACAATGCTTAACTTATACAATTAAGAAGATCTTGAGAGTAGGTTTGTCAGTAGAAGTAATTTTTTTAACCTATTTTTTTATATTTAAACATTTATTTCGCTAATGATCACCATAATGCTACAT
This sequence comes from Parasteatoda tepidariorum, assembly GCF_043381705.1. Classification (NCBI taxonomy): domain Eukaryota; kingdom Metazoa; phylum Arthropoda; class Arachnida; order Araneae; family Theridiidae; genus Parasteatoda; species Parasteatoda tepidariorum. The sequence goes on along the minus strand of NC_092205.1, from coordinate 81,231,527 downwards.
GGTATCAAGTAAAATTACATTTTTTTTCTGCCTATCCCCAATTTGCAGATTAAATAAAAGAGACAGTGGTGCAATTTTCATCCAAAATTTCTAACTTTTCCACGTTGCTAACTTTTGTCTATGGAGTGTCCTTGAAAATATAAATAAAGTAATTTAATTCTTCTTACATTTAAATTGAAATAATTAAGACAAGTATAGTCGCTGTATAGTTTTATTTTCTAATTTAATATGGTATTTATTTTTTACAAATTTATTTATTTTTATTTATTTTGATCATTTCACCCGTTGTACTAAATCAAGTATATTTCGGTAAAGAAAAATTCGAGAAGAAGCATAAAATAAAAAATTAACAAAGAATATCTTACACTTTATCGATAAAAAAAAGCAAACAGTCACATTTTATCACTGCTTTGCTGCAATTTTTTGTCAAAATAAAAAAGAAATCGTATGGAAGTATTTTCACCCGAAAAAATTAATTATTTTTTATTTGTCGCTGGATTTTTTTAGGCACCTTCAAAAAATGTAAATGAAGCGCTGTTGAATGTTTCCTATTTTTAGGTTAAAATGCTAAAGACAAGTATACTGTTTCATTTTATTTTCTAATTTAACATGTTTTTTTTTCTTTATTTATTTTTTACATGAGGATATTTAATCCACTGTAGTAAATCAAGGTCACATTAGTTCTCAGTAGTTAAGAAATAACAAGCCCAATACGGAAAAAAATGCCGACAGAGGTTTTATTTTGTTTTAGTCGCCGTGATAATGTATCACTATGAATAAGCTAAGTTTTTACTCTTCAAAGAGAAAAATCGTAACTAAAAATAAGAATTTTTTCTCATTAACAACGTTCTGTATTAAAAAAGCGGGAATATAAAACATGTAGATCGATACATTTAACATAAAATGAGTAATCATACATGCTTTGTTCCAAATTTGTTTACTTGAAAATTATTACTTGATTGTGAAATTTGACCTAAATTGTCAATTTTTGAAACAAATTAAATTTTTCTCTAGAATTAATACTGAAGTAGAAAAAAATATTTTGAGCACTAAAAATATTGTTTACACTATTTACTAATAGCGTAAACAATAGAGTAACTCCTACTTCGTTGATGTTTTAAAAACTCCTTTTTTTACTTATAAAATATACCCTATTTAACCACCCTCGAACTCCCCGAACCCCTAACGCTGAGATGAACCTAGGTCCAGAAACGCTATGTGAAGTTTTTTTAATGTATGTATCCCTAACGCAGAGATGAACCTAGGTCTAGAAACGTTATGTGAAGTTTTTTAATGTATGTTTTTCTGCTCCCAAAGACGGTGATTTAAAAAAAAATGATCATCATAATAAGGCAGAAATTATTTTTGATTCTATTTTTAATCTATCAATAGCAACTTATTCGATGTCTGTTATTACCAATGAAATATTATACTTCATTAAATAGCGTTATTTCCAACAAAAATAAGATGAAGACTGATTACCATTAAAAGAAAATGATTTTTAATTAACCAAAGTTAGAAAAACCACAGTAGCCGAGAGAGAAAAAATTTTAAAAACAGAACAAGAAAACCCACAGTGGCCGAACGGGGCAAATCAGGGTAAGATGCCTTTCCACGTGATATGAAGAGGTGGTAAGGAATTAATGTCGTTTACAATGGAATCAGCATTTGTATGAATAAAACAAAATTCCCAGGCATCAAGATGAGCTGATGTGACTTGCTTTCGTTGGCAACTTTTCGCTTTATATTTAAAATCATTTTTTCTTCTCATTCACACCTGCCAAGTTTTAAAAATGGGTGCTTGTTTTTGAGCGCTTGAAAAAAGTCGACTGTTATTTCCTGTTTATATTATTTCCCATTTTGAAGCGATAGAAGTTTTTAATCGGGTAATGTCTTACCATTTCAGTTTCTTCAGATTATTTATTTAATATTTTGTTGTTACTTTAAACTAATTTTTGCCCACCACAAGTATATAAATATATTACACAGTAGACAAATAGTAACTAATAGAATTTTTGTTGCTTCTGTCATCTTAATTTTTGAAATCACCATAAAGAAATACTAAAACAAGATTTTGTATGTGCCAACGACATCTGCTCGTAATTTTACTTTAAAGAGCTTTTTAAAATTCCCCTCATTTCATGCGTACCTTTCATAATTTGTCTTACTAGGTGTCCTTATTTGTCGACGTATTTTCCTTTCAATGTAATATATTTTGAGTCAAGTCCACTGTCAGTTTTATACTAACACGACAAACTCAAAGTGACAAGACACAACTCATAAAAATTGATTTTATGTCACGGGGAGGCATCACGCGCCTCCTCCTACGTCTAATGGGCTGCCGTGTTAAGAGCAAGTTTCATTCTAATGTCCAAACTTTAGTTTTCTCTTTTCTGTTATGCCAGGAAAGTCATTAGCAAAGAAAGAAAAGTGTACCAAATGACACTTTTCAAGCATGCATAAAGCAAATGAAGTCATATATCTTTAAAGCATTACGGTATATAGCCATAAATCAGAAAGTTTTTTTGAATGTTTGCATAATTTTGCAAACAAATTTTTCATTGTGTAGTAGAATGCATGTTTTCTAGAAGTTTTGTTATAACTGTTATTCAAATTATTTCTTTTGTGATTTTAATAAGCTTTCGTCATGTTATTAGTAATTTCGAAAAAGTACGTTGTTTAAAAATTTAAATTGTTTGAAAACAATTAAAATTCTAATAAATTGAATAATTCTAATAAATTGCATTCTAATTAATTGCATAATTTTGCAAACAAATTTTTCATTGTGTAGTAGAATGCATGTTTTCTAGATGTTTTGTTATAACTGTTATTCAAATTATTTCTTTTGTGATTTTAATAAGCTTTCGTCATGTTATTATTAATTTCGAAAATGTACGTTAAGAATTTAAATTGTTTATGAATTTAAATTGTTTGAAGACATAAAATTCAATTGTATTATGAATTATTTTAGTTCGAAATATCTGAAATTATAAATGTATTATTTTCATTCATTTAAATACGAACTCTCAGAAGTGCTTCAAGAAAGTTCACCAATTTTAGAAGTAGCAGTTTATGTTTCAATACTTCGTTTTATTTTAATTTTTTCTGTTATAGCTAGGAAAAGTAGGCTTAGGGGGAAAAAGTGTATTTTTTTAAAAATTTTTACTGAGGTGTGTTTTTGAACTAAGTTGTTGTTGCCAAATGTTGTCAAATGCTAACCTTTGACTATAATGATTAGTTCTCGAGCTCATCAATTATTTCTGAAGCTCTCTAATACTTTTGAGGCTGATCATTAAATTTGTAAGTGCTTTGCAATTGTCCAGATTATCAGTTTTGAAAACTTGTTCAGAGTTGTATAAATAATGTAAAAAAGAGTCTATAAATTTAAAACAAAGCAAGTAGACAGGCAAACAATCATTGCCGGTCAAAAGTCTAAAGAGTCTAAAAAATGCAACACCTGCAATTCTAGGACAGTCTGGAACCAGATCGTCCATATGAAGGTGTATATCCAATTATTTGTTCTCCGTGTAAAGGCATACATTTGAGAATTTCCATTTTTTTTATTTATACTTCAATCGAGTGAAAAATCGAGTACAACAACTGTACTCGTTAGCCTCATGCTATACTTTGTGGTGCATGAGGAGTTTTAAGTCGTTTAAATTAAAAAAAAAAAATCGAGTGAAAAGACAAAAGCCTGAAGAGTCGCGATGACTGTCGTTTCTTTCTTTGTTAGAAAAGCAGCCATTTCGTTCCACAGAGCGAAGGAATCTTCTGCAAAATAACAAAATTGACCTGATCTTTCGGAATATTTTTAACAGTTGAAGGTACGCGAGTTAGCAGTCTCGTTATTGTTTGTTAGAGTTTGGAAAGCAGATTTAGTATCTTAGAGAATCTCAACTCGATTGAAAACATATTTTCGTATCAGTCGTTTGCTACAGGGCAATATAAACAGCTCCAATTTCCCGTCAAATGAGAGAGATGAGCACAAACAGGGATGTAAAAGGAAAAAAAAGATAATTGAAAACTCCCGCGCCTGCTTCTTTCACGTCATTCATCAGAGAATAGTCAGTATATACGTGTGTCCAAATTTCCGATATATATTGGTTCTCAATAGTTGATAAAGAGATTTTCATAATCAAATGGACAAAAGTCTAGAGAGGAGCACATTTGTAGAAGATTTAGTGTTTGACAAGGAACAGCACGAGGGAACCTGCTACGTTACATCCCTTTTTCATAAATTAAGTTTGAAAAAAATTCATTTGTCGAAGTTTTTAAGCTATTGAAGTTTTCATTGTGTTAGTAAACGTAATCTTTTTATTACATTTTTAATAAAAATAGCAAAATAATGCAAATCAATACATCAAGAGTGATGTCTATTAATATTATAAATCAGGAAGACTTATCTTTTTTTCGTTTATAAAAAATATATTAATTTTAAATTTTAAAATTTTCTCAACTTTCAACCAAAAAGTGTCGTGATTTCTTCTATTTAAACAAAATGCTCTAAAAAGAATATTGTTTTAAAAGGTGTTTCTTCTAACTTTAGATTTTAACATACTTTTCGCGCTTAACTTTTTGGGGTTGAAAAAAAAATATCCAAAACTTTTTCATGCACCGCATTTATTTTAAATTATGTTTTGCAAGATGCTCAAATGGAAAAGAAAGTTCACGATTTTTTAAAATGAACATGGATACTCAAATTGTTAAATGGTGACATCGTGTAGTGCATAGCACCTTTTCATTAAATGCACCCATTTTAACTCTTGTTATTAAATCATAACGAGCGTATGGTCAATCTCACGTATCCATGCATGAGTGCATTGATTATTTTATTATGACTGTCGCAAAAATAAATATTTGTTAAAATTCAACATAGTCCGGAAATCTCCGGATATATATATGTAAACACAAAGAAGAGGAATAAAATCTATTATCCTTACATTTAAATTTAGTATTTGAATTATTAGCAATTGATAAAACTGAAGCAAGGTGCTAACCTGAATCAGAAGGGGACCAAAAATTTATATATATATATATATATATATATATATATATATACGGTTATATATATATATATANAAAATTATATAAGGTCGTCATAGGCTCCCACGATTCTCAAATTAGAGTGATTTTTAATATAGTTCTAATATTGCTAAAACAAAATGTATTAATACATATATGAGAACATAAATAAAATAGATTAATACAATCGTGTGAGAAGCACCGAAACATTAGATACGAAAATGAAATTTATGAAGCAAAACACGAAAATATGAAAAATACAAAATATAAAAAATACAAAATATTAAAAACATTAAATATAAAAACATAAAATATAAAAAATGCAAAATAAAATGAATTTTCAAGAAAAATCCAAATTAAAATGAAAATTCAAAAAAAATAAATAAAATGAAACGCAAAAGTTAGCAAATACAGCTATTAGCGAGATCAGCACGTCCATTTACATACTGCTAACATCTATTTAATATTATTTAATGTTAAATATTATTAAAACCTGATATTAAAGTATAGTTTTTTTAATCTTCCACGTGAATTCTTTTTTCTTTAATTCTTTTCGTCTCCTTATTGTATGTTTATATTTATATCTATATATATATATATATATATAGATGTATATATATATATATTTATAATTTATAAACTTTAAATAAAGGGCACTGGTTTCTTTAAACTAGAATATAAGTTAATGAAAAAAGGAGAGTCTAAATAAAATATATGTTATTATTACTCAATAAAAGAAGAAGATCGAGGCATCATTTCAATTATTTAAGCGTTTGAGTCCTTTTTATTTTGAGGCTTTAAAATATCAACGATAAATCTTAAAGAGGCGTAAAATTTCACTGTTTATTTTACAAATTTAAACTATCGTTTTCTAGAAACTTTTCGCATCCCAAAAAATATAAAAATTTCAATTAAAATCTGCTCTTTCAAATCCATAGATTTTTGCTAAGAAAAGATTAAGAAAAACTTTTTCTCCTAAAACCCAGCTTAAGGACCTTCTATAGAACACACCGAAGTTCTTCGAAAAGATTTTTATCTCCTGTGAAAGAATAACACCCACTTCACCTCCAGGTTTGGAAGATAAATTCATTCTTCTTCCTTTTAAAATGCTTCAATCAAAGCATGTATTTTTCGGGGATAAGGAAAAAATAAAACACACTTTCGGATGAAGTTTTAGTAAGGTATCCTATTTAAAAACACCCTCTTTCTCGTTTCAAATTCCCTTTTCAAACTCCCCTCTTACCCGGGTACACTCTCATTCTTTATGATTGAATAGGGTAGGGAATTGCGATTTTGTTCAACGACGTGTGATTTGAAGAGAGGCGCCGAGAATGCAGCAGTATTTTTCGACAAATTGTGTCTGCGGTGGGCATCTTTTTTTCTTTCTTTCTTTTTTCTTCTTCTTGGGTGGAATATTGAGAATGGATGGCGATGACGGAGGCAATTCAATCGAGTTGGGTTTCGTGTGATCGACATGGAAGACGGGATGCTGTCTCCACTTGCTTTCTTCCGTCATCTCATCCGGGCAACGAGGGAAGGGGAAAAAAAATCATTCGATACCGTGGAATAATGCAGCATCGTGCGTGGAATGGAAATGAAGATGGGATTTATTTTTTCCGTTATACTTTCACAGATTTTAAGGCAGCTTCAAGCTCATAAGTCTCTTTAACCGAATACATTTAGGAAATAAGATTCCGCCTTTAGAGGATGGTATTTTAAAGTAAAAATTTCTTTTTTAATAAATTTTATTACAAATAAATGCCTTCAACCAATAAAAAGAGAAGTAAGTTAATGTCTGAAAACATTTGCTCTGAAAAGCGTATGGATCAATAGATATAATTACGCGCGTGCTAGAAAACGCTATTCTATACACCCCAGCAATTTTGAATAAGATGTTTGTCCTTTTTATGAAAGTGTGCAGGAAAAAGTTTATTTGAACATGCAAAACAAAACACTAAAGTTTACTTTTATTGATTGTTTTCTTTGAAATAAATTTTCAGGGTTTTTTCATTAGACGTTCACAGATTTTAAACCAGCTTTAAACTCATACTGTTTTAGTATTGAATAAATTGTGCAAATAAGTTTCTGTCTTTGTAAATCAGTATTTTTAAACAAAAATTAAAAAAAAAAGGGTTCATTATTTGCAGCTTTTATTCTAAATAAATGCTTTTAACCAATGAAAAAAATAGAAGAAAGTTAGTATATAAAAATTTTTATTTAGAAAAGCGCATGGATCATAAAATACGTGTGCAGTTAAAAAAAAGTTGGTCTATTCATTTCAGACATTTAAAACGGTTTTTTTTATGAAAATTTGCAGGAAAAAATTAATTTCTACACATAAAAATGAAATAGTTAGACTTTAAGAATGATTGCTTTCATTGAAAATAGTTTTGAGGATTTTTCTTCATACTTTAACAGGATCGGACTGTTCCTGGTCCTAGAATAGTGATATCTCTTGAAAGCCAATTATTATGATAGGCCGTTCTTTGAGGTCAAGGCCTAAGTACTTAGATACCCAATATTAATTTTAAATTGAAAAGATCAAAGAAAAAAAATTTATCATATTTTATTGTGTTTTTTTATTTTTATCATTATGAAAGAAATATTTTAACAGAACCATTTATAATGTATCTGACTGATGACGTGAGAAAGCGTCACCGGGAAACAGCACCACAGCCTAATGCAAGGTTAGAGACTAAATTTGGACTACTCCGAATAAATATTGAAGTCCAGAGGTGTTCTTAAAAAATGGAAGAAAGAAAAGAGAAAAGTATTGTAATGTAAAGTGACACTTCATCTTTGTATTATAAAACAAAACTACCCACAACTTGCTTCCTGTTATGTATTTTATTAATAGCTCTGTTAAGAATCAATTAAAGTAATTCCATTATTTATAAAAACAACTTCAATTTTCAAGAATATTTGTAAACTAAATTAAAAAAGAAAGTTTTTTAAAATGAAACATGTAATATTTAGCTTGCTTAAAAAGCTTAAAGTTTCTAATGAAATGTAGTAATCAAATCATTTCCGTAAAATTAAAAATAGCTGATTATTCAGGGGCCCCTTATTCCAGTCAAAATTATTCAACAGCTCCTCTGAGTCCCATACTTTCAATCCAACTCAACACGTTCACAGATGTTTGAACCAGCCTCAAACTCACAAAACCCCGGTACTAAATAAATTGTAGAAATAAGAAATATGTGAAATAAGAAAGGTTATTTTAAGGAAATTTTTTTTCCGGAAGTTATTGCAAAGAAATGCTTTTAACCAATAAAAAGGGAAGTAAGTTAATGTCTGAAAAATTTTATTCTGAAAAGCATATGGATCAATAAATACTCGTTTGGTTTTTTAAGAAAAAATAGATTCTATTCACATCAGGAATTTAAAATGGAATGTTCTTCTATTTATGAAATTTTGCGGAATAAATTTTTTTTCAACGTGTAAAAAAGAAACAGTTAATCTTCTTTAATATTGACAAAATAATTCAGAGATATTAATTTCGAAATCTAGATATTTGAATCTTCTTTAATATTGACAAAATAATTCATAGATATTGATTTTGAAAATTAAAACCTTTTTTTCAAGTAAAACAAAACGTGACAGAACAAGTGCAAAGAAACTTTATGGAAGTTTTAAAATTTTTTGAAAGAAGTTAAAATTTGTAGGTAAAATTGAGTGGAACAAGTTCGCAGTGTAAATCAGGCAAGCTTAATTTTAATAATTTATCTTCATTTAACAAGTTCAAAATCTATTTATTGATGAAACTTAGTCATAATTATCAACATATTCTGATTGCGAAAATTTTCAATGAAAAATATCAAATGGCTCTGAGTAAATGTTCGTAAAATGTAGCAATATTTAGTTCAATAGCATTCTAATAATAATTCTTCAAACACGATATTTATTTTGAGTTAAATTAGTTTTCTTATTTGGGAATGAAGAAAATCTTTGAAATGTATGGCTTTCTCTGTTGCGCTGATTAAGTTGTTTTGATTGAGAAGAATTAATTTCTTTGCTGTTCAAAATTATTAAATTATCTTATTCTAGATATTTACATCCATGCATTTCGGTCTTAACCGCATTCGTAGAAACAAAACTCTAATTTTTGACGATTCAACAATCTTTGAGCTATATTTCACTGACTTTGAAAATCATTTCGTCACGAAATCCCTCGATTTGTGACGAAGCGCGAACTCTCAAATATATAAAGAAAATGTTTCCTCAACTCGGAACATCATTGTACTATATTAAGAGTGATTGTTGCCTAGAATGACAGAGCTGGAAGTATGAAACTAAATGAAGACTAAACGATCAATACTAGAATGACGAAGTATTTCCTTACGTTTGACGAAATGGGATTCCTCGAAAAAGTGACGGAAGTGACTTCGTCACATTGACAAAATGCTTATTCGGAGCACATACCAGGAAACGCTTTTGGCAAAAACGAAAAAGGTTTCGTGAAGTATTCATTTTTTTACACTGATAAACCATTATTAAAGCGTAGGCTCGGATTTCATTAATATAACAGCAGTTTTAAAAAGTGGGAGCATAACATAGATCAGAACTTAAAACTATGACAGCAATTAAATTTAAATAAAATTCGTTGCAAAAATTTTAGTGTAATTTATTATTTTGTCTAATGATATTATTGCATAAGTTTTGTATAAATACCCTAAAAGTTTTAACCAAGAGAGAAAATAGGGCACACTGTAAAAAAATGGATACTCATATTTCATGAAACTTTCTTCATTTTTGCCAAAACTATTTCTTGGTATATGCTCCGAGTAAAGATTTTGTCAAAGTGACAAATTAACTATCGTCACTTTTTCAAGGAAATGAATTTCGTCAAAAGGAGGAAATATTTCGCCGTTCTATTCAATTTTTCAAAAAATACAAATAAATAAAAAATAAATAGGAAAAAAATAAAAATATAAAAAAATACCCTCTACGCACTTATAGTGCCTCATGGTATTTTTTTTGCCATTTTTTAACACTCCTAGTTCCTTATGGCATCTAATGGGTGGGATGGTATCTAACGGCTGTTGATGTTATTGTTCAAAACTTTCAGGAACTCAAAATTAATAATATAATATGAAAACAAATAGATTGCTTGTAATCTGTGCTATAATTCTACACAAAAGGAATTTTTTTTAAAAATAATCTAAATGCATATTGTGGTATTTTTCATTTATTTTTAAAGAATAATGATTGTTTAAAAGTTTGATTTGCTTATATATAGTTTAAGCGTTACATACCATAAGTACTAAAATTATATATTTATTCACAATATAACGCTATGGAACAACAAATTAATATTTCATAAAAATCGTACTCATTGAAATGAGTTAGATATTTAAATTGCTTTAGGCCCATGCATCGTAAAAAATTCTTCATTAAATTACCGAATAAAGTACCGGCAATTTGAGTGTATCATTTGCAAAATCCATTTTAAGTTTAAATCCATTCTTATTGTAAAATATTAAACCGTAATTTTTACAATAACATTTATTTATTGAGGGTGATTCAGTGATTTACGGTAATAGTTACTGCAAAAATCACGGTATATCAGATTTTTTGTCTCGTTTCAATTTCTGATAAACCTTGCGCTCTGAGTGTTGATGTTTTTAACCGTATTGTGATCCGGAATTTATTAAATTTTAGAGATTTTGAAAGTGCAATTTAGACGCTTATTAAAATTATTTTTTTCCAAATTTGAGATTGATTGTACAGTTGTAGGAGGTGTGCAGAATGCAAGAAAAAGGAATAACGTTATAACTTTCAATCTTAAAGTAAGATGCAATCTCTAAAAAAAGCTGCAATCGTAAGAATTTGAGGGTCAACTCTAAGTTTACCACATAGCTTAAATGTGGTAAAAACTTGTATACTTTTCAATTAAAAAAATCTCTGAAAACTATTAAATTAAATCCTAAAAAAATATATTCTGCTTGAAATTACCCTGGAATAGGTGAGTTTTACTATTGTTTCTAAAAATGTCTTGATTTTCTTAAATACTTTCATAGATATGGCTAAGAAAGCGAACAGTGAAATAAACATTAAGGATCTTGAACTTTTAACCACTTTTCTGACTTAACTATAAAGATCACATTTTCCAGATTGTGGTTACCCCTTTAATTTAAGCGTAAAAACATTAGATTTCTCAGAAAAATTGCCATATTTATTAACAAATATTCGTTTTTGTGTCTGATTTTGTAACTTGAATTATCATACGTTTAAAGTTTATCAATCTATTCGTAAATATATACAACTGTTCTTTACTTTTAGAACACTTTCAAGTCTAAAAATGTATACTCTAGGATCCACAGATAAATATTTCAGCAGGAAACGAAAATATCAGCATAACTCGCTGAATAATTAATGATGATGACAGAATTAAAATCAATTTGATTTGGGGAATCTAAATGTGTTTGCTTTAGATAGCTTTTCACGTCCTTTCATTTTCACCAGAAAATCAAACATGTTTTGATGTTTTTGATCCCGTCTAATTCACAGTTTCTGACTACGTTTTCATTCTTTTTCTCATTTAAGTATTAATCCCCGGCCTTCAATGGCGCAGATTTTTAATTTCAGTTTTCGTAAGAATTCTATGATATAGATAAAGGATGATAATTACTGAATACCCTTTATATGGATTAAATATTATGGGTGGATGTTGTGTGTCTTCTTTATGATATCCCAAAGTTTTTTTCCCTAATCGTCGCAGTTGGCGAAGGACGATTTTGCGCCAAAATTGGCGTGCTTGAGCAGATAAATCTTATTGATCTTTCACTAGACTTGAATGCAATGAGCAGGGTTAGTAGTACTTTCTATTACAGACCAACATCAAATTTCAATACGAACTGAGATGTATTGTGGTGGTTTACAAACCTGACAAAGAAGATTTTCAAAGCTTGCTACTTATTGTAGTACCGTATGCAAACTCGCATGTTTATTGCAATACATATTACACTACTTATTTTCTTTATTGAAGATGCCTAGTTATTTTGAACTAAATATGATATATGTATATTGAATATTTTGTGAAAAAATATCTGCAAAAATATATGTATATATGTATTTTTTATGAAAAAATTAAAAATCATTTAAAAGATAGAAAACATTATCCATACTTTTTTTTTTAATTATTCCAATAATTTTATGTAATTTTTAGGAAGTTTGAAAGATATATCTAATTATTTCAGATACCAAAGAATAACAAACATATGTAATAGTTTTATATCTTTCAATCTTAATATTTAATGAAATATACAAAGTATCTGTTTTAGATATAAAAATATGCAAAGTATCTGTTTTTGTAGTAGAAAAATAGTGTTAGTAGCAGAAATAATCAAGGCTTACGTGAAGCTTAGTCCTTGTTAATTACTTTATTAAATGGTTATAATATAATTTTCAATAATTATAACTCAAATTTTTAAATTAAACAAATTTTAGCACCCTTTATTAACACTAAGTATTAAAAATAAATTATGCATGTATGATGAGTTTAAATGCTTCTTTTTCTAGATAGCAGTGCTGTATGTAACTCTGAATAATGCGCAATAATAATACGATGCTTTTAAGAAAACCATGGAATTTTCTTTTTCTTTAAAGCTAAGTTTATTTTTTCCTTTTCCTTTTAAGAAAATACTAAGAAAAGTTAAAGTACTCAAAAAACTTTTCCCCTAGATTAAACTAAACATAGATTTTTTAAAATTTTTTAATTATTTTGACAGCACTATACAAAATTCTTAAAATTTCATTTTAGGTTTCGCATTTGATATAGAGACACTCTGTTCAGCATGAAGCATAATAAATCCAATTTAGTTTAAATCCAATTTAGTTAAAAACCAAAGTGCACGTTAATATGCTTACTACTTTAAGATATGTGTTCTCTAATTTTGTACATTTTTACTATAATTTTCTTATTAAGAGAAGAAAGTGAAACCTTTTCTCTTTATCATGTTTAACGGAATCTACATAATTTAGAAGTCCAGATTGAAATACATTTTTTTAATTGCATATTTTAATTCCTTTACAGAAATTGTTTTGCTCTATTACTGTTTGTTGACTCGCTTAAATATCATCATGTTTTATCTATGAGTCAAGAATAGTGTTAAAAGGAAAAATTATAAAGGACGAAAATTATACCTCTTAATGCGCTTAATGCAATCCAGATGGTTTACTTGTTCTGATTAAAAGTCTTTAAATGGCAAGTTTTAATTATTCTGCGCAAACTGTTTCTTTATAACGTTTGCTTCCTAATATGAAAACCAGTATATTTTATATATAAGTCAATAATATTTTTAACGTTAAAAAACCAAAAATATTCCCTTTTATATGAATAATGGAATCCAGATGTTTCCAATGTCTTGAGTAATATATATTCTTAAAAATATATGTTCTTAAAGTCATTTATATGTCGGGAATAATATTAAGAAAGGAAAAGTTTTCCTTTAAATATGTTAAATACAATCTGGCTGTTTCATATGTCTTGATTAAAATCTTTTTGAAAATTACACGTTTTAATTATCCCCACGCATGCTATTTTTCAATATAAATGCCTGTTTCTTAATATAACAAGCATTATTTATTATTTATGTGTCAAGAAAACAAAATAGCTTATCGGTTTCTTTGATAAACAACTCAGCGTTTCTACAAAAGTAAAGCGATCCTGTTAGTAATCTTACCAAATAACATTACTATTTTCCCCAAAACAAATTACTTCAGAGAGACGGAGTCTTTTTCCAAATCATTTATCTTCTACATTCTGAACCAGATCTTTCGCAAACGGATACAAACTGAAGACATCATTCAAAACATATCTTTTCCAGTTTGGAGAGAGAGTGTAAGTTTTAGGAGCATTTACGACAAGATCAATGTCCTGTTATCCAACGTTTTCGATGTTTTTATTAATTTATATTCTTAAAGTATATTCTTAAAATATTACGTATTTTAATTATCTTGTACATGCTATTTTTCTATGTTAGTTTCGCATTTTAATGATCATTATATTTTATACATGTGCCAAGAATAATATCTAGAAAAGAAAATTTTTCCTTTTAAGTATGTTAAATAGAACAGATATTTTAGTTGTCTTGATTAAAATTCATTTCCAAAATTACACATGTTAATTATCCTTACGCAGGCTATTTCTCTACATTAATGCTTGCTTCTTAATATAACAACCATTACTTTTTACATATGAGTCAAGAAAACAAAACAGCTTATCGGTTTCTTTGACAAACAACCTAGCATTTCTACAAAAGTAACACGATCCTGTTAGCAATCTTACCAAATAGCATTACTATTTTCCCAAAAACAAATTACTTCAGAGAGACGGAGTCCTTTTCCAAATCATTTATCTTCTACATTTTGAACCAGATCTTTCGCATACGGATACAAACTGAAGACATCATTCAAAAGTTATCTTTCTCATTTTGGAGGAAACCTTAAGAACATTTTCGCCAAGATCGAAAATGCCATTAGTCCTCTCTTTTCACGGCAGCATAAAGACAGCCGATATTTGAAATCCTTTTGTTTTGATACAGAAAACATTTATTTAATCTAGCGAGGCTAGTAAGCTAGTAAGACAAATAGCATTGAAAGTCCGGATAGTGTGCCTTGTGTTTCTATTTCCAATAAACTGTTTTATTTTTCTTTGATGTATACTCAAACCAAACTTTTACAGGTAATATATTTAACAGATTGTGTGTTTGCTTAAGACTCGTATAATGAGCTTGCATTCTCTTATCTTCTTATGTCAATAATGTGGACATATTTGTCTTTTGAATGGGTTTTTATAAGAAATCTTATTCTATTGTTAAAGTATATACAGTTTATGCTTGAAAGTTAAATGTAAGGACAGATTTGTTAACAAGAATTCTGAGTTTAAGGTATAGATGCAATAAAGATATTCTTAAAATTTTTAGTTTGGTTTCAAAAAATCTTTCGTTAATTTAAAAAACAAATTGTCTCATATAGCATGTAAGCTTCTACGCCTAGTGCATATAATTGGTTAATTTCAGAAATTGGATGATATAGCAAGTAAACTTCAGCACCTGGGGTAAAACAAATATTGCCTGACATAGCAAATAAGTTTCGATGCCCAGTGCAAAAATTATTTAGCCAACATAAAAAAAATTGCTTGATATAGCAAGGAAGCTTTTACGCATGGTGAAAAAATATTATTTAACATAAAAAATTTCCTGATATAGCAAGTAAGCTTCTACGCCAAATCATATTGAATAATATAGTGTACACGTTATTTTGCTTCCAAATTCAAATTTATAAAATTTTGTTTTTTGAATATATTACCACAACAGTTTTTAACTCACCGGTTAGTGTACTTAGTCCTTTTTTTTTCTTCTTCATTGGCTCAACAGCCCTGATTAGAGTTTGGCATCTTTCAGAATTCGCCGGCATCTTAACATTTGACGAGTGTTTTCCAGTTTTATTAAAAGTAGGACTTTTATGCTAAAAGACGCTTATTTTCATCAAATTTTCAATATCGGTATGTTTTATATATGGTAATAATGACATTACTCTTCAGTTATTAGAATCCCGGCCCACCCCTAGATATCTGATTGATAACAGTTTGGACATTCATCGAAATTTAGTAAAGGTAGAATGGAATGTTTGTGCGTAAGGGTTAAAAACATCAGTGCCCAACGGCTACTTTTTATTAAAACTATCCATTTTTATAAGTCGTGTAACAATGCTATTAACCTTGGGGACGAATTATTTTTTTATCACTTTAGAGAGATAAGATTTCGAATTTGTTAGAACATAGAAGAGCTACTTGTAATGGTGTAGGGGACATCAGTCCTTATCTTTCGAAACATGCCCTTCAAAAACTGAAATAAGAAATGCTCACTTCTTTCTAACTAAATCGGTAAATAGTTAACAAGGAGTTACTTTCATTTTTATTATCATTAAGGAATCAATGAAAAGTAGTGACTTCAATTTGAGAAACTTAGATCTTAAATAAATTTAATTCAAAATAGCTTCACTTACTGTATTAAGATTTCTAAATAAAATTTAATTTGCTTTTGAGAATCCAATTATATATTTATATTTGCAACTCTAAAAAAAGGAGAAAGTTTTATATCATTAATGAACTCAGCCATTAATAAAATCAAACCCTTTCGAATCTGCTGCGATTACATTCAACGGTAAAAGCTTTATTCGGAGATTTTATAGGTGATATAAACAAAAAAAAATCAAAGCTAATACATTTGAGTATTACTATTAAAGTTTTGAATGTTATCATTAAATTCAACTTCAGTAGTGAGATACGACTAGTTAATTACAAATTTACTATTTTGCTGAAAGAATTTTGAATTAGATTAACTCACTGCTGTTTACAATATAAGGACCATAAATAGTAGACTTAATTTTATCCATTGATCTTTTGAGAAAAGGTAATTTCTTAAAGGAAGCACATTTTTTTTAATAAGCATTTAAATGGCCGTAAAATTATTTGTGTTATTACTTTTCATGACTTATTAGTGTTTAAAATCATGTTGCGGTATTTTCTAAAAAGCACGCTCTTATTATTTAAATAAATTATCATTTAAATAATATGGACGACATGTTAAACAATTAAGTACAAAAATTCTAGTCAAATAAAGAGTTTGCGTGGAACTATATTAACAATATGGTATTTAGTATAAGAAAGTAAATTAACCTCGGGACGAAATCTAGTCATAAACTTTTTACTGGCACTTTCAGAATATAGTTTAAAAGATCCTTCAAAGCCTGTTTTATTATTTATATTCCTGTTTATTATATGCGCGTTTATGATACACATTGTATTATTTATGTACCTTCAAAGACTGTACTTTATATTATTTATATTTATCGCAGAATTAAATCATGCTCATTAAAAAAAGTTTTGCTATAAAACAGTAATAGTTTTTAACATAGAACTATCATTTTATGGACTTAGTAATAATAATTAACGAGTAATGATTATTAATAATTAATGAATATCGATGGATAATAAATAATGATTTTCAGGCAGCTTATTTCTACATAATTCATCAAGAACTGAAATTGCAAAACTTAAATATGGAATACGAATTTAAAAAATCAAAAACTTAAACAGTAGAAAGAACTAAAATAATAATAATTAAAATAGTTCCATAGAAAATGTATTAAAATAATAGGTTAAGGTAGTGATTACTATTATTAATTTCCACAAACACAATTCAAAAAATTCAATTTGTTTATCGCATTGATATGTTTTATTTTTCCCCACTACTCGGCTATAGCACTATACAATGTGCATTTATCACACTATATTAAATTTCACGGAAAAAATGGTTAAATAACAATTTGTTTAATTGTTATTTCTCTATGTTCAATCAAAAAAGTCAAATAACTACATATAAGATGGTATTCAAACGGTTAACTGCTTGAAAAACAGTTGATTAACTACTTTCACCTTAAACAGTTAAACAGTCAGAATTTTATAGCACCAAGTAGACCCACCCAATGAAGCCACTCAGTACTTCTGGGCGCATACTATTGCCAAGAGGGCTAATCGTTTAATCTCATGGCCGACATAGCTGAGGTTCGAGTCCAGGCGTTGACACCGCAATATTCCCTTCAACACATGAATAGGTTCAACACATGTCCACACTCTTAAATTTGTGTCCTGCTCTCTTCAACGCCTATTAACGCAAAAGTCAAGCTTCTATGTCCATTTAAGTTTCTTTGTTACGCTTTTGAAACCATGCTAGTTGCAAATGGTTAAAAATCCGCATAGTTCTGTATTTATGGTGTTTTAACCATACTAGTTGTAAACGGTTTCAAAACTGTAAAGGTAAAAAAATGTTCCTCCCCGTAAGCAAAACGGTTATTTGGATGAACTGACTGCTGTTGCTTTTTTAAACATATTTTTAGAATGAAAATTCCGACAATATACATTAATTATCAGTAAATATTTCTCATTAGCCATCGTGTTTTAGCTTATATATTTAATTAAACACTTAAAAATACATTTTCGGAAAATAAAATAAAAGCAAGCATAGCTATTTATTTTTATTCGCTAGAAAACTATTATTTTTAATTCAAAAATAATGCCATAAAACTTTTTTATACCCGTTATAACCCAAGATATAGATTCATTTAATTTTATCACAGATATTTAAAATATTATAGTTAATAAAAGTTCAAGCTGTAAATTTTGTGAACACTGAATATTTTATTTGCTTCTATTGAACTGTAAAATGGGAAAATAAAAATACATCTCGTCTCAGAGAGTAAAACAAAGCTGCCATCGTAAGAGCTTTACTGTGTTAGTTTAAATTTCTATCGCTTCTGAAGTGAGACGATTTTCCTGGGGATGTTTACGGACTGATTTAAATGGATCTTTTATTCACAATTCCGAAAACGGAATAAAGAAGGTAACGAGTTTCTGAAAAAATATTTATTTATCTGATAATATAAACTTTTTTTTTAAAAATTATTAATAGTTGTGAAAGTTTGTAATTTATAAGCTAGCACACGATACTATTCATGTTGTTGTAATCATATGATTTGTAATTATTTAATAACACAGACCCAAAAAATGATAAATGGCGATAAATTCAAATGGCTATTGATCATGATTATTTACATACATACTTTATCTACAAGCTATATACATTATTTGCAAGTTATGTGCATTATTTACAAGTTAGATGCATTATTTTCAAGTTGTATACATTATTTTACAAATTATATTTTTTGTTTTTAATGACGCTTGGATAAATCAAACTCGCCAGCCTTGGCCTTTTGTAAATAAATCAAGAAAGTGCGCCTTTCGTTTGACAAGAGAGCACCACGAGGGTGAAAGTACTTGCGAAAACCTAACAGTTCAGAAGTGGATCACTGTAAGACCTACCGAGGGTGAAAGTGCGTGAAATACTCTTATCACAGGTACTCGGGGGTCTTAGTGGAGTCCAGGATCGAATCCTGACCCCTCCGATTCTCTAACCACTGACCAACAACGGTCTAACAAGTTATATATATATTATTGAAATTATTTACAAGTTACCTACATCATGTACATTACTTACAAGTCATTTATTGCAAAAGTTGTTAAGTTTTAAAAGTTTTTTTTTGTTTTGTTTAATAGTGTAGCATTTATCATTTCTTTCATTATAAAAGTGGAAAAAAACTCCGATAATTTTATCAAAATATCATGAGTTTATCTAACAAAATATATTTATTTGTAAATATTGTATTTGGTTTCCTGCGCATTAAATTTTCAAAAGGCTCGTTAGTTCAA
Source organism: Parasteatoda tepidariorum (assembly GCF_043381705.1). Lineage (NCBI taxonomy): Eukaryota > Metazoa > Arthropoda > Arachnida > Araneae > Theridiidae > Parasteatoda > Parasteatoda tepidariorum. The sequence continues at coordinate 81,212,233 of NC_092205.1, read as the reverse complement.
TATAAATTTATCAAGAAATAATTTACCCTTTGAATGAACCTACATGTAGAATAACAGAAAACTTTTGTCAAATTCAGAAACTAATATTTTGTCGAGATATACGATTATTTCTTCAAATTTCTCTAAAGAAACTAAAACACTAAAGAAGGCATTATTATACTTTTGACTAGGTACATGAACGAATTTTAAACGGAAGCTGATTGTAAGCATTGAAAAAAAAAAGTTTCGTTGTAAATGGTAGAATTTCATGTCTTCATCACTTTACAATAAAATAATATTTCATTTGCAGAAAGAAAATGTTTAGTTGAGATTATATCATCGTGAAAAACAGCTGTACTCCTACTTAACTATCGACTTTTAGAGAAATTACCTACTGAGAAAATATCTTTATTCCTTTTCGATAGTGAAGTCTTTTTTTTTGTATAATGGACACATGTTTTTAAATACTTTTGAGAGAGAAATAAATAAAAAAGAATTATTTTAAAAATGCTTTAGTTTAGTTTTGAAATAATTCATTGAATGCGTGAAAAGAGTATCACAAATTAATTAGACTAATTAAAAAATTTTTGCGAAAGTTAGAATGTAGAACACTATTTTTAAATAAGATAATTTACATCAAGCTTTTAAAAATAGGGTGCTTGGCTGGATAAGGACCTTGGCTAGTATATCCCTTGGCTGGAGTTTACAATTAAGTATCTAAAGTTGGCTTCATAATATCAGAAAAATTATTTTGAAAAAAGTCGAAATAAAAGGTTTTTGTAAGCTTATTTTTTTATTGTATGCAGAAAATGGAATAAAATTATTTTTAAGAGAAATCTTTAATATTACATTTAAAAATATTCCTAGTCAATACTGATAAGTAAATAAAAGCATAAACGTAGTTTTAGCAAAGAAAAATAAATAACAAAAGTGGTTTAATACTTTTTTAGTAATGACTCGTTAAATTTCTTTAATTGTAGAGGAAGTTAATATTAAATTTGCTAAAAAGAAGTTGAATAATTATTTATTTTATAATAAAAAGTATTTAAATGTAAAAAATAAAACAACCCATTGAGAGAGCTAGAATATAAAAATATAACCGTTTTAGTTAGTCAGGCGCAATTGCGTTCAGTAAATAAATAAAAAAATTAATATTTACCTGCTCCGAAAAGTTCTTATTAAATATATAAATTTGTGAGTTTTGTTAATTATGCTTTATAACTCGATGCCTTAAAATCAAGCTTTTAGCTCAAACAGTACAATAATTATTAAAATACACACGTTAAGAAATCATATGCATTTTCAAATATTTATAACGTGCAAATTGTATGAAAAGAATTTCAAAACCATTGATTAAAAAACTTTTGCAAAACACGTACCCCAAATTTACATATTTCTATCGTAAGTTTCTGCTTCCTAGTGGATAGAATGGATCTTTTTGGAGATTGCTAGCATTTTGAAATAATAAATGGCATGGATGTTGAGTATGTTTAAATTTACGTTGTTTTCACTTACAGTTTAAAATGGGAGACACGTCTAGTTAACTTATAATTTTAATTTTACCAGAAAAGTTTGCAATAGAAATTTAAAAAATCATAATGCTTACACTAGAGAGTCTGAGTGTGAAATAATATATTAGAAAGAAACTGGTGAATTTTAGAAAAGTTTTTAACTTTATTTTCACTTTTTAACTTTTTTTTACAGTTTTGTTAATTATTTGTTCTTACCTAATACAAAAGTTTTTTTTAAAGACGTAGTATATTTATGAAAGATCTTAAATTTCAAAAAAAGTGATGCAAAAATTTGATTAAAATTAAAATAAAAATATACTATATACTATATAATTCATAGTATTCTTTCGACAAAGCGTAAAGTTGTAGTCAAATTTGTGTTTGAATACAAACTTAAATTTTTTCTGCAATGTTTATAAATTTTTTTGTTATTCTATAATATATTTTGTTATTTGATAAAAACACTTTAATAATTCAATTGAATTAAGATATAAGTTCTAATTGTTACCTAATTTAAAGTAAACTGAAACTGAAAACTAAGTACATATTCACTGCAGTGTTTTTTTTTTTGAACTTTAAAACTTAGTTATGAATTCAAGGTAAATAAATTAAACTTACACAGATTAAAAATATGAGCTGAAAAATATATTTAGCTCTAAAACTAAGATTCTGTAAAAATATTTAAACAGTATTAATTTTGTATTAGAAACACAAAGTTAAATGCTTCTTATAACGATGCAAAACTTTATTTGCCAATTTGGTTTTTTAATATCAGAAATGTGAATATTTTTTCGTCTAAAAACTTTTTTTTATTGCTACTTAAGTTTCGAAATTTTGAAAGCAATATTTTGCGCATTGCAACAATAAATTTAAGATTATTTTTTCATTCAAATAAGACATTATCGTGTATTTTATTATTATTTCTTGAAATTTTTATCGATAAATAAGTTTTTTCGTCATTTTTGCGGCACCTTAAATTAGAATATAAAAACAGTGAGAAATGCTGAGGGTGAAAAAAAAGTTTTATTTTTACCAGTAGGATACATTAACTATTCAACTATCTTGACAAATTATAAAATATTTTTAAGCTTTCTTTTTCATCGGTTGCGACAACAGCAAAACACATAAATTGAAACAATGTGTTTTGAATTAGATCTTATATCTCAAGCTATTACCGCATTTAAGAAAAATAAACTGAATTGTAGAAAAAATAAGATGTTTAACGAATGATAACCTTAATAAGCAAATAGTTGCACCGTGAACAAGTTTGTGGAAGTCCATTAAGTTTTTATCTAAGATAAATAACTTTTCTTCTTAAAAAGATAAATAAAACACAACCACAGGCCAGAAGTTTCAAAATTTATATTTATTTTTTTGTCAGCCATTAAATAACTTTTTAAATCCATTTGCAGTATATTTATTCTTCTCGAAGAAATGAGTCCAAGTTCTCGGAAAAACATCAACTGCCTTACTTGACTGAAAAAACATGACAAGAATTCAATTCATTTTCCCCACGGCCATGAAATATTCTATACAGTGGTTGAAAGAGTTGTTCAAGACATTCGTATAAAATTTTGCCGCATTACAGAGAAGTGATTTTATTACGTTTTAAGAGCATTAAATTACCTAAAAGTATGTTATTTTTTCGAAAAGAAACGAAAGGAAGATAGCATTTTTATTTACTCGCCGTCTAGGAAGGAGTATATTATTACTTATTTAATTATTAACTCATTACTTATTAACATATTTAATGTTTAATTTTTTCAGTAATATTTATTTAATTTCTTCATTTAACTACAAAATGTTTTTATTATGTTATAAATTTTAAATTATAATCTTATTTATATAAATTATCGAAGTACACTGCTAGAATTTTGATTTTAAAATTATGGTAAAATAACTGGCAGCAGTCTGTCCATCCAATTAACCGCAAGGTTTGCGGTAAAGAACATTTTTTACTTTTGTGGTTTTGATACCGTTAACAACTAGCATGGTCAAAAACCATGAATACAAAATTATATTGGTTTTAAATATTTACCACTAGAATGGCTTCAAAACCGTAAAAGAGAAATTTAACTGCGCATTGGAATTGTTTTAGCATCTTTATGGTACTGCTATTTATGCGCAAATGAGAGTATCGTATTCTAACAAACCAGGGTCACAAATTAGGGGATGCAGAACATTGGAAACTTTTCATGTGTTTAAGATAACGGGGGAAAGATTGTGGTATCAACGTTAGGACTCGAACCATCGTTCTCTCGGTCATGAGAATGACATATACATAGTCTCGGATATAATATGTACCTATCAGCAAAGAACTAAAGGATGGCTTCATTAGTTGGGTCTAGTTTTTGGAGATAAAATTCTGGTTATTTAACCATATTAGGTGAAAGCAGTAAATGAACGGTTTTTCGCACAGTTAACAGTTTGAATACTGTCTTATTTATAGTTATTTTACTGTTTTGTTTAAATATGGAAAAATAACAATTAAATATTTATTTTACCGTTTTTACTGAACCATTTCTAGAAGTGTATTTGGAATGATAAGGGTATAAATATTCATTTTAAATTTAATTACTATTTGCGTAAAATATACCATAATTTCTTCTGTTTGACTTGAATGATACGAAACAGTATAATCCAATTATTTTTATTTTTTATTTTTCATACTTATTTTTAAACACTTAAACGCATATATATAATGGAGATTGATAATTGCATTTTCAAAATTGAAAAAAGCCTGAAAAAAATTAATGCAACATTACAAAGCTGCCAAAATATGCGATAAAAGCACAAATGACAATAATTTTTTTTAAAATTTAGTTAAAACGTAGAGCATGAACATGATTTTATTTAAATTTCAAAATGCCTCTGCATGAGTTTTTAAATTAGTACTCAGTATCGTGCTTTAGCATAATTAAGTCAAATTCTGAATTTCAATTATACAATATTCTTCGTTGTAGCAAATAATTAAAATGAATTAATGAAATAATTAACAAAAGAAAAGTTGTAATAATAGATATATTTTTTAAAAATATTTTTTATTGAAATAGTCATCTAAACTTATAAGAAAAAGAAAAAGAACACTGTTATATATTCAGATTTTATCAAAGAGTATTTTGTCTAAATTTAAATCTAAAAACTGATAAAAACTGAAACTATATGAAAAGTGTTTATCATTTCTAAGAGTACTTTTTTGAACTTTTATAATCGAAAGCTTTTATAAATTAATAAATGTATAAACTATTTTTTATCTAATCGTCTTAGCTACACTATTAAATACTTCGGAAAAATTATGGTAAAAAGTACCGATAGTCAGGGCGCCGGAACTTTTTACTGTAAGTTTTGTATTTTACAGTTCAGTTTTGTATTTTCTAGCAAATGTGCGGTTAGAAGTGCTATAATTTTGAAAACCAAAATTACCGGCAAAACATAACTATATAAACTAAAAAACTACCAAATTAGTGTCTTATGTACCGTATATTTTGGCTTTTTCTCCAAAATTATGGATTTTACTAGAAATGTCACGTATAATTACTTATCATGCTATACGCTATTATACGTTAATACGTTATATACGTCAATTTTACTAGAATTTTTTCTCCGTACTGTTTAAATTATTATGATTATGTTGTCCAGATTTTAGCTATCCCTACACATTTTAAGACATAAAAAAATCTAAATCCGTCAGAAAAATTTAAATTTTATAACTTAAAATATCGTCTACACAAATATTTTAGCGTATTTAAAGTTATGTTATTCGAACCGTTTAGATTGCATCCATCTTAAAGCTCTAAATTCGTTCATTAAATAAAAAGCTTTTAAGATTTTGGCTTTTATTATTTTGTCAACTGTATGTAGTTATTTATTTATTTAATGTATAAATACTTAGTAAAGTAGCTATCTTTAAATATTATTAGCAATATTTATATTGTTATATATTTTCAAAGAGCCGCAATGATTTAGTGGACAAGGGCAAAAACTGGAGTCTCATTCTCAGAGGCTGATTTATGCCCACTCAAACTGGTAGCCATCACATTAATTGCATTTGTTTGGATTATACATCGCATTCACAATATTGCCGTAAGAAAAAAAATCACGAAGTTGTACGACCCCCTTGAACCATGGGCTGTGTGGGAAGCCTTTAATTTATTAGATATTTCAGTATAGAATATAACATATAAATTTTTGATAAATATATTTGAATAAAAATATTTGAATAAAAATCTTTCTAAAGAATTAAAATATAAACAGTCAAACTTATTTCAAAAATAAATATAATAACATTTAAACTTTTTTACTTTTTATAACGCAATAGATGACGATAAGATCGTCATCTATTGTATTTTGAGTATTGCTAAGTTTTGAAAAATAAATATAGTAATTAAAAATAGGTTTTTCCCGAGAGTTATTATACAGTGAAGATGGGCCATGCTTGTAAAAATCGATACATGTTCTTGTTCAGAATTCATTTTCTCACAGAATCAGTTCCCATGGACATAAATCATTCTTTTCTGCTGATCTTCATTTGATTTCAAATGTACCAAAACACATTACGCAGAAAAAGTTAGTTAAAATACTATAATTTTATGGTAAAAGTGAGTGTTTACATAAATAGGAAAAAATTATAGATAAAAAATATAAAATAACAAAAGATAAAATTCATGAATAATACATTTTAATTTTAGAATAATACAAATAATTAGAAATTTAGAATACTTCTTCCGAAAATAAAATTTCAAATGTTCACAAGCTATTTATAAAAGCATTGCAAATTTTGAAATAATGATATAAATATTCTTATATAGTACAAATAAATAACGATACCTTACAAGTTTATTCTAGAATATGGAGGCAAGAATGATTTATAGTTAAATTATGAAACGTCATTTTACTTTAACTTAAAAAAACGTGTCATGTCTGCTTCCCTCTTAAGTATCCGGTATCCAATTAAAGACTCCATCATTTATCACCGCTGGAATATTTAAAAAGTTTCGTCGTTTTATTAGAAAGTTTCGATCACCTTTGCTGTGATGCATAGTTAACGAAACACTATTTTCCCGGAACTTTTCACAAGAAAAGAAGTTTTAAATAATGTAACAAGATTGTAAACTTTCAAACGTTGAAATAAAACAGGAGTATTTTGGTGTTTAATGGGGAAGTATTTTTGACACCTGTTTTGACGCTGGCTATTTTTCTGAAACATGTTTCCACAGTTGGTTATTTTTAAGATTAAATTTAAAGAATTTATCGTGGCTGTAAGAATGTTTTTGCGTTTGGAATGAGGTGAGCTTATAAGTTACATTTTGTCGGTGAGTGCTTAAATCTTGACACAGCTTGAAATTAAAGTTTATGATAATAGACATAAGTCGAAATGCATGTTTCCGAAAATAAGCGAAGTTAAAGATGCGTGCACAGTAAAAAATGGATACTTGATTATCACGAAACTTTCTTCGTTTTTAACAAAACTATTTTCTAGTATATGCTCCGAATCAAAATGTCATTAAAGTGTCGAAATAATTATCGTCACTTCTTCGAGGAAACGAATTTCGTCAAAATTAAAGAGATATTTCATCCTTCCATTTTTCACCTAAAATTCCTTATAGTATCCTCAATGTATCCAATTTTTTTGATAATCGACTTTAACTCTGGCACTACATAAACGGCACGACACAACAAAGATATATAGATAAATTACACCCTTGCCCGAAGAGGGATTCGAACTCCGCACCTTCTTGGCTAATGATCGGATCTTCAAGTTTTAGGTCTCGATTTTATCAGTTTAAGGTGGGGACTTCAAATATGTTACTTAATTAGTGCAGACGAAATTTTAAGTTTTGAAATCAGATACAAAAACGTACCTTCTCTGAATAAACACACCTTTTCCTCGACGGATTTGGAGTTTTGACTCCCAAAATATAAGGGGTAGCCGCAATCTGGGGAATATGGTCCCAATAGTTTATTCATGAGGGCTGTCCAAGGATTGGACCCCTTAATGTTAATTTTACTTTTTGCGTATTTCACCATATCTCGAGAACATTTTAAGAGAGTTAAAAACTTCTGCACACAAATATATATTGCGTTTATAAAGATAACTAAAAAAATAATTTTTCCAAATATTTATTTTTTTCTTTTATTTAATTTAATAAAAGTCGATAGAATTTTGAATAGTAATATATAAAAATTTTACATCATTTTGAAAAATTAAATTTTAAATGGCAAAATATTAAATTTGTGCAAAAATCGGTCGAATAGTTCCTGATGAATTGAATTTTGAAAAAGTCGTATTTTTAAAATTAGATTTTTCAGAATCTATTCGACCAATTTTGCTCAAATTTCGCATTTTGCCATGTAAAATTGCATTCTTTAAAATTATGTAAAAATGGCATACCTTACGATTCAAAAGCTCTCCGTCTATTATTTGAATAAAATAATAAATATTTACTGAAAGTTATTTCTGCATGAAATTATTTTTGGATAAATGAATTTTGTAATTGTGTAGTTTGCTTTTAATGTTCTCCAGATATGGTGAAATACTCAAAAAGTAAAAATAAAATAAATGGGTCCAAACTTTGGATCGCTCTTGTGGGGATTTAATTAATATAATGTTTTCGATGCATCCCAGTATAACAAAACCTTCATCTATCAAAAGGTACCTCAGGATAGAATCGAGTTAACATGTCTTATATACTAGCGATTTGGTATTTAATATTTGTAGTGGTAGTTAGTTATGCCACATTACTCCCCTTCCAGAATTTTATCTGTGATAGAATTCGATGAACTGATACCAATAGTTGATTCATGCTATTTTTTTTTTATTTATGTCATATTTTGCTCATTATATTTTTACTTCATTGTATTTCGCTCATTATTTTTTTCTTCATTTTTGTGATAACAGCATTTTTTTGATTGTTATTATTCTTAATTTTTTGTTCAATGACCAAGAGACTTTATTTACTTCACCGGATTTATTTTAGCAGTTTATTTTTAAGCAAATCAACTGTCTAATGTGGATCATCCATCTATATTGGCAAGTTCTTTTACCACAGTTACCAAATTTTATCTCATGTAATAAAGCCATATTTTATCTTTAGTTTTACCAAAATCATTATCAAACTGCTTCGGTAAAAATCACTGAACTTTCTGGTATTCCCTTAAGGCCAGAAGAACGGTAAATTTTATCATATACTAGTAGTTTCTAACATACTTTTTTTCAGCGTTGCAATATATGAAATAAAATTGCATAAAAAATAACAAAACTTTTTTTTGTTGCTATTTTGCACTTCTTCAAAGCTTACATTCTTTAAAATGATGAGTTAAATGTTTTTGTCATGGGGCTTTCGGTATGATTAAACGATTAATTTAAAATTGTGTGTTAATTTCATTTGCGTTTCAGAGAAATTCTACTTTTTAACCACGTCCCATCGATTCCCCTCAATCTCTTAATGTAATTTATATTTTTATGAGAATATAAGCAATAAAACTTACTTGAAAATAGCGTTAAAGCTTTCTATATTTATATTTTAACTATTTGTTTTTACACAGAAATTGGCGAGAAATTCAAAATTTTAATTAAAAATACATAACATTATCAAAACATCCTAGGCTGCATTTTAGAGATTTTGATTACTAAAAACAAATAAAACCAGAATTGAAAACAAATGAATATATGCTGCGAAACATAAGACATGAAAATAAAAAAAAATTGTATTTACGAATTCTGCACGGTATTCATGGCTGTAACTCATCAAGTTTTAAATATAAGAAGAAAATAACGTATTTTTTAGCACATTTATTCGAAAAAAAGTAAAAATTTAGAAATTAATAAGGCGGTGTCTCTTTGCAATAATAATCACTAATCACTTTAAACTATGCGTTCGTAAGCGTGAGCAAGAAACATAAGTAAATAAAAACAAAAGTGAAGTAAGTTATATGAATTAAACACATGTTTAAGTGAAACTAAGATAAACATAAGTGAAACTACGCAAAACAAACAAGAAAAAAAAATTAAAAGAAAAACGTAAAGGAAACCAGTACACATGAGCCATATTGTAAAACAGTTGTCTATAAATATAAAATAACAAATCTGACTATCTGCAAAATTATTGGGAGGCAAAAAAGATTAAAAAGAAGAATTTAAATTTTTAAATAGTATTTCCGAGTATATTTTGTTTTAAATATGTATATGGAGTTTACATATTACTCTTAGGATATTGAAACCAATTAGGATATTGAAACCATTAAACCAATAAGTGATTTGCCGTTCTCTGTAAAAAAAAAAAAAAAAATGCAGATCAAATTACGTTAAGAAGTATTGGAAATAAGTGAGCCTGTACTTTCTACCACAAAATCCATTTTTACCTGATTATGTTACGGAACGAAAAATCTGATATACCGTAAACATTTCAGTACTAATTTCCGTAAAATTACCCATTCTCTCCAATTAAATAAATATTACCGTAAAAGTTACGTTATAATATTTTAGGTAAAAAGGAATTTTATGGTAAAAATGGATTTTTAGAAAAAATGGATTTTACGAGTAATCCGCCCAACGTGGCCGTGATTAAAACTATAATTTGATCCATAATTTTTTAGCATATCAACAATGATTAAAATAAAACGACTATTGATACAGCTAACTAAAATTTAACACCTGTCAGTTAGAAAATATTAACTTTTTAAACCAACGAAAAGTCAGTTACAAAATAGATAGCTTTAAAAGCTGATCGGATTATTTTAATTGCATTAATGAGAAAAAAAAAATAACGCAATCGATCTCAATTTATTCAGGTCGTCTTTTGTAAATCTTAAATCCCCAACAGAATATTTTTAGAAAACCGCAAGCAATCGACAAAGAACAATTGCAAATTCCCTCCAGAGCTTCATTAATCATTCTTAAACCGACTAAAGGTACATCTCTGGAATTTCTTTGCCATCAAAGACTCCCTGAGGAGCGAGACCGACAATAAGTGCTATGAATAAAAAAGCACTTCAATTGTTCAAGCCACTCCAATTGTTTGCTTATTTCTATCCACTCGAGTACAGAGTTTACCCTATTTTTTTAAATTTATAGTACAAAGAAACATTCTTGAATTGTGATAAGCTGGATATTGTTGACAGAGTTAACTTCTTTTGCATTTAATGAAATATGCATGAGTTGCAAGTAAATAAAACTTTCTTTGATCATCAATATAGCTGTGAATATTTATTCAAATAGTAAACATGGTACTATTCTTAACTGTTATTTTCAGGAAATTATGTGTTTTGACCTAATGTACTTCAAAATGCAATGCTCATGTAATATCTAAAGACTGATGTCAATGTCTTATTTTTGTTTAAAAAATAATACGATTTTCATAATATTTGGTTAAATGGATTTTAAACATATTACAATAACCTACAATTATTGTTTTAATATGTTTAGTGCACAATGCGCAAAAAAATGGACCACTCAGCGTAACTTTTGATCTAATGATCTGATCTTCTCGTTTTATGGCTCAAACTTAGTGGTCCAAAGGGGTGACTTCAAATATGCTAATCAATTAGTGCAGACTATATTTTAAGTTACAAAATCAGACACAAAAACGTACTTTCTCTGAATAAACATGTTTTTTTTTTCGAGTTTTTCAGATTTCCGACCCTCACCCTTCCAAAAAAATAATAGGCGATACTCTTAGTCTGGGAAATATTATCCATTAGTTTCAGGAGAGTGTGGCGTAACTAACTACCACTACAAATATTAAATACCACATCGCTAGTATATAAGACAGGTTAACTCGATTCTATCTTAAGGTACCTTTTGATAGATGAAGGTTGATACAGTCAAAAATTAAATCCCCACATTGGTGACCCGGATGTGATACATTCATAACTTTATCACGACGCCTGGGGAATACCATGAAAACCAATTATTGGGTTCAATTTACTTCTCAGTTTTGCATTTTCGCTATCAAATGTGTGGTAATAATAACTATAATTTTGAAAACCAGAATTTTCGGTAAACCATTACCATATGAAGGAAAAAATTAACAAATTAATGCTTTATATTCCATATATTTTGGCTTAATTAAACAGAATTATTATTTTTTTTAACCAGGAATGTCATTACCATGACGTTTCTGGTAAATGTAATGTGAAATTACGAAATGAATGATTTAAATGTCTTATATTTCGGCTCTATTAACTATAATTACGGATTTTCAAGAATTTCCAGTAAACCGTGACCACGCAAATGAAAAATTACCTTATGAATCATATATATGCCGTATTTTTTGGTTTTATTACCATAATTATATTTTTTATCAAGAATTTTATAACCTCTTACATGGTAATTTTAGAAGAACTGTTTTCTCCATGCATGCTTCAACTAAAGCGTATTACTCATTTGTTTTAAACCACATTAATATGAAAAACGTTCTCTTTAACATTATTCTTAACTTAATTTTGCTTTAAAAAAAAATGCATAGTTACTAAAATAAAAAGCAAGGGAAAAAAACACCACTAATTCAAAGTGGGAAACAGTACAAAATAAGTGTCTCCAGTAGCAATTAACTTTTAATTGCACATTTACGTTGAATTTGTTAAACAGCAGAAGTATTCTTATTAAAGAGCTGGGGTCTGTCCAGACATTTTGTGAAAGGTCCATTTTTGCAAAATTGTGAAAAAATCACTCGTGATTTGTGAATATAAAATAAACTTTAAGTCACATTCTTTCAATCAGGGTCCTGCTTTTGTGAATTTGTGCAAATAGGATCCTGTTAATGGAAAAAACTTTTTCAAGGAGTTTTTAAACTGTAAAGGCATACCGAGGATTATGCTCAACACTGTAAAAAATTAAATTTCAAAAAAATAACGGCAATTGCTGCTACTAAATTAGAGATGCAGCATACAAACATTTGGTATTTAGCCTATACTGCTGCAGCAGAATATTAATTTCGGACGAATAAAGGAAGAAGCATCTGCCCAAGACTAAACTCAGTTCGTTTACATCTGTCTTTCATCCCCCCCTTCCTGGGAATGGTTTATTCGATTAACAAAACAATAATGAAGATAAAAAAAATTTGTGAAGGGTCCGATTAAAAGATAAATTATTTTGTGAAGGGTCCGTTTTTAAGTTAAAATATTTTGTGAAGGGTCCGTTTTTATAAAAGGATTTTTCTAGACAGACCCCTGAAGAGGGATGATTTTGTCTTAAGGAGAATTTTAAAATTAAATTAGTTATTAAAATTTATTTTAATAAATACTTTCGATGATATGAGCAACGTCTAATGAATAACTATAAAACTTGGGTGTTTCTTTGCGTTTTTTCATTCAAAATTTTCATGTTTGAATCTTCAAATTTGATTCCTTGCGTTGTCCTCTTTCAATGAAGTCAAAGTATACACGTACATAAACTATTCACTGCAATCTTTAGACCTGCACATTTCTATTCCTGCCGAGTTCTTAAAAGGAAGAACTCAGACTATAAACTTAATTTTACGAGGAAAAAAAATTGAAAATGAAAACTTTCTATCGAACGTAAATACCTTGGGGAATGGCTCGAGACTAAAAAAAGAATTCTTACCGAAAGAGAAGTAAGATTTTTTTCTCGGAAAAAACTTTAAGTAATTTTACAAGCAGTGAAATAACAACAGTTAAAAAGTGTTTCCCCTAGTGTATTTTTGAAACACGTGTTAGTACGTACCTGAATACTTTAGAGATTTGCGGAACACGCATGAAATTAGATGGGAACTGCAGTATGGAGTTTACCATATTGAGTTTTCGATGGAATAAGTAAAGAAAAAAAAAGTATTCCACATTAGAAGATTCGCGAAAGAAGAACAGTTAGGTAAAAAGATTTCTTTTAAAACGAGATTTAGAAAAAAAAATTAAGACCTCAGATTTGCGCAAAGTTTGCTGCGACATGAAGAATAATAAAGTAGGTGTAAAAATAACCAATGTATTTTTATAGTGCAGTTTAAATTTACTCCTCCTTAATGTAATTTTAATGAAAAATAATCTATTATATTTCCTTTGAAGACAAAATCATTGCACTCATTTATGTAAACAGAGAAAAAAATTCCGGTAAAACAACCGTACTCTATAGTAATGAGGTATCTGGTAAGAACATGCAATGCAACTGGATAACAAAACCAAAATATACGATATTTAAACCATTAATTAATTAATCTTTCCATTCATATTATTACAATTTTCTGAAAATTTTGGTTTTCAAAATTATAGTTCTTATTACCACACATTTAGTAAATGATATAAAACTGAAAAGTAAAATTAACCGAATAAAAAGTTTTCGTGCCATGCCAGAAGGTATCATGTTAAAATTACCAAATTTTCTAACCATATCTTATTGTTAATTTTTCCGAAATCATTACCGAAGCGGTTCGGTAAAAAGTACGCAGCTTTTTGGTGTTTCCATTGAGCCAGAAACACGGTAAATATTACCATTTAATATTACCAGGTTTTAATCATACTTTTTTCTCAGTTCACAGTACCTATATTAGGTATCTCAGTACCTGCATTAAATTCCCATTTTGGTCTGTTTTGTACCTACTAAAATATCACGCATTACCATTATACCTCTGTAGTACCAATTACCTAAATTAATTAGGAGTAATTGTAGTATGGTTAGTATGTTAATTTTTTGAGGTCTCTGAGATAAATATGTACCCTTTCTCGATGAATTCTGCTCTTTAATGCATTAGTTAGCACATTCATAGTTTTGTCAATTACTTTTACTACGAAACTATAATTGAAATTTTAAATTTGTTACAATTAAAAAAAAATCGTACTGTTTCAGATAATTTTAGAAATATTAATTCGGTGAGTAGCTCACATGCCATTCACGTTGATCATTGACCTTACCTAAAATAATGAATAAATAATATTTAATTCTCACATAACGTTCAGATAAACTCTTTTTTTTTGTTTAAATAGAGCTGTAAGTTGGTAAGCATCATTAATATAATCTTTTAAAAATTTAAAAAAAAAAAACGATTCTAAACAGTACTTCAGATAGTTTTAAAAGTAAAGTAATGTTTATATTATCAAAATACCTTAAAGTATTTTGAAAGTTTTGAAAGTAAAAACAAGGATTTTGTATTTCAGATCTATATACACAACAAGTTCTTTTTCTACAGTTTATTTAAAAAATGCAATAGCGGTTGGCATGTTTTAGTGAATCTTATCAGAAAGCTATAAGCAAGTCTATAAGGTTTTATGCTCTAATTAAAATTTTAATAATCTCATTAATTTCAGTCCTGTGTTTTGTTTTTCTTAGCCATTGTTAATATAATTTTAAGCATAGCATTATTACCATATTATCAGCATTCTATCATTAGAAGTTTTAGACGTTCGAACATTCCTGAAATAATGAGGAAATTTCGACAAAACGGGGATTAAATCTTTTGCTCGTAATTAAAACAGTGTTTTTTCGTTGTTCTTAACGAACGTGGAATTACATTGTGAGTTTCTTCTGATGAGATTTAATAACGAGAAACTGTTCAAGAAAGAACCATTTATTTTTAGTTTAAAACAAATATAAAAAAATATTTTAAGAGTACTGTTGGATTTATTATACTAAAAATTTTAAACAAACTTTATTAATATATTAAAGCAAATTTATTAACATATCTAGACGCGGCTGTTTTGTTTCAAAAGCATCTATTTAAAAAAAAAGGCGTTTTTAATGAGAAAAAATAGCCATATTTCCCCCTATTTGTCTATGGTTAAAGGCACTGATTTATGAACGACTGGGGTTCGATTCCCAGTAATGGTTTAAAGCTCTCCCTGCTTCAGATGGAAGACACAAGCTTGTTAAAGAAGTAAAGTTTGCATTGCGCACAATGCTTACCTCATTGTAAAAATTATACCATCTGTCAAGACATTGTTGAGGTGCAACCTCCATGAAGGTCTGACAAGCAACGAGTTGTTACGAGTTCGATCTGTAAAGTAAGGAATGATGACGTAATTAAATAGCAACAAAACATAATAATGGATTTTAAATATTTCACATTCGAAGTAAATCTGAAGCTCAAAATTATACTATGGGGATAGTGTTGTTACAGACCATGTCAACCTTCATCTATGAAAAGGTACCCCACCATAGAATCGAGTTAACATGTCTTATATACTAGTGAATTGGAATTATATTTTTGTAGTGGTAGATACGCTACAGTACTTCCCCACCAGAATTATATCTGTGATAGAATTCGATGCACGGATACTACTAGTTGATTCATTGCTGTTTTGTGAGAAGCCGGGAGAGCTGCATTAAGATCACCGTACTTTTTGATGATCGTGAGAGCTGTATTAAGATCACGGTCGTTGTCGCTCCTGTGTTGCCGTTAGCAGTCGAGTGTATACAAGCCGACGTTGTGCGTGATCGAGACGAGACTGAGTAGCAACAGTGCGAGAAGGTGGATAATGTCGCAGTCACAAGTAGCAAGTCAACTGTTTTAATGTGGACCATCCATCGAAGTAGGCGTACTCAGATCGAAGTGGGCGTTACTGTCAAGAAGGGCATGTTCACATCACGTCCGAAGGTCACCAATATGGGGATAGTGTTGTTACAGACCATGTCAACCTTCATCTATGAAAAGGTACCCCACCATAGAATCGAGTTAACATGTCTTATATACTAGTGAATTGGAATTATATTTTGTAGTGGTAGATACGCTACAATACTACTTCAATTTATTGCATAATATTCAGTGTCGTTTTTTTCGTTCTATTTACAAATAATAATGCCAAACTGAAATCGATACCTTAAAATAATATTTAAATTTTCTCTAATATTAGAATTAAAATCAATACATGACCATAGGGAAGTAAATGTATTTACTTTGCAATTAAAAAACCCAAATAAATTACCCTTATAAAAAGAAAAAAAATTCCTGCTAAGCTGAAATCGACACATTCACATTATGCGAAATTTTCTCTAATTTTATAATTAAGAGCAGTGGATGGCCAAAAATAACAAATTTAGTTACTTTGCTTCTAAATAGTAGAGAGAAAAGAAAAATTAAGTAAAAATACTTTTCCATCTCCTATAAGCTCTTTTCTTTTAAGTAGAAAATGCAGTAAATAAGCTTTAGAGAAAATTAAATAAAACAATTCTGATATTATGCTCATTTTATTTGGTCATCAAAGAGAGCAAGTTATTTAACAACTTATTTTTATTTGAATCCATAAATATTAATGATATTTTGGAAAAACTCATTAGAAAACCTGGGATAGTCTTAATGGTTAACGTGATAACGCTCATACACAATCAAATAAAAGGAGAATTGCATATATAAATCTTCTTAATTATGACAAAATTTGATATCGTTATTAATTTTTGTAATGGTTAAGAATATGTCCATGATAATTTAAGCTCTGGGGAAGAAGTGTCATAACTGCTTCTGCAAGATAAGGTCCCAACAGAATGAAATGTTTCATTTTATTACAGGATAATTAGTGAGAATATTACAAAATATAAGATCATTTCTATATTTTTTAAGTTTTCAAAATACGATGCATATTCATTTAATTTTGCTCATATTACATCTCTTCTTTTTTTCGTTTATCAAATACGTTGTCAAGGAAGTGTATTTTCTGAGAGCAAATTGTTTGAAATGTTTCTCACATTTAAAAATGCTGCGCAATCAAAAATGTTGATTAAGACGTTTTATAATCAGGATGAAATAGCACAACTTATAAAATAAAATATTTACGGGAGATTCTGGACAGACTAAAGTTTTAAATTTTAAATGCTAATTTATAGAAACTACGCTTGGTAAACAAATTCCGGTGACCAATTGGTAAGAGAACGTAAGAATTTGTTAAAACGTATTTTAACACAAACTGGTATCAATATTGTTAAAATTAGAATATAAATTAATATAAATTGAATGTGTTTCCTTTGTCTTCTTAAAACTGCCACATTTTTTCCAATACTTTCAATTTTTATTTTTTTTATTTAATTTGAAATTCAAAATTTTTTAAATTAATTAACAATTGAATGTATACATAAAAATTCCTATATGTCAAGATTTTTCATCAATTTCATGATTCAAGCAGGAAAACAAAGTTCAGGAAGAAAGAAAAATAGGATAAACACTAGAAAATTGAGTCGACTTAAAACTTTCTGAATTTGAATTTCATTAATTTGGAAATCAAAATTTTTAAAAAAAGCATGTAATTAAATGATAATTCTTAGCAATGCAACCAAAGAAAATAACGAAAATTAAAGACAAATTTATAAAAATATTTTTAGTAAAGGGATAGGATTTAACCTATTTCCATGAATCAATAAATATTTGAAAATTTAAACAAAGATACTAAGAAAAGAACAAGATTTCAGTTTTTACTTTTACAAATGCTATATAATCATCCAACCTATTTTTTACCTGACACACTGTTTGGATTTTATAAAGGTTTATATTTATTTAGAAAGGGATAAAGACATTTTACTTCCTCTTTAAACGGATAAAATCTATTTAAACTTCTTATGCGTTTAGAATATTGGGTAAACGCAAAGGAATTCAGGTCCTATTCACGAAATACTATCACAATGACTTTTAGAAGGCTATTTTAAAGATTTAGATTACAAACTGCAATAGATTTAAACTAACTTAAACTACAAATAGTAAAGATATAGTTTCGCTCTAATGCTTTTTTAAGGTAACTTTTTATTTCATTCGTAGAAGTTACACATTTGAATCAATTGTTGCGATATTGTTGCATATTTCTCGGCATAACATAAGCTATTGCCTTTTTTAGTTCATATTTTTGAATAAAATATTATAATTTGATCTTAAAATGCTGTGCAAAAATATTTTTAAATTTTGTGACATAAGAAAGTTTATTTTAACCTATTTCTAATTTAAAATATTCGTGTTGAAGTACAGTTGCATACAACTCATTTTAATATTTACGTCGGAAGCATTTGTTTAGCATTGGTTAATGAACTTATTTTTTATTAAATAACTAAACTAAAATGCTCTTGAGAGACAAAAACAGAAACAAAATAAATTTTATTTTCAATTCAGTAATACAATTTCAAACAGTTTAAAGATCCAGAGTTTATAAGTTTGAATTAAGTTTCCATTATTTTCCAAATTAGTTTGTGCAAGTCTAAACAGTAATACAGTCTCAAATAGATTTTTATCAAATGGAAAAAAATAAAAAAACTCTGAATAACTCTTACACTAATAACAGAATTTTTATGTAATAAAGTTCAATCTTGAAAATCGAAAGTTCAGTCATAAATATGATGAATGATAAATACAGGTGATATCTTACGTATTGAAAACAGACACAAAAACGCCTTTTGTCTGAAAAATTTATATTGAAAAATTCGATGTATAAGCTTTGACGACCTTTCAAAATATAGGAAATAACATTACAATTGTTTGGTTATGACAGACATTTAAGGTTCGAACACTTTAATTTTAATTTTAGAGTTAAATATTATGCCGTAATTTTGAAAGGCTTAAGAAAGTCAAAAATATTTGTTGACAATCATAAATCTAGTTTGTTACAAGCATTCTATAAAACTAACTTGCTTATCTAAAACCTGAAAATAAAATTTTAATGTAAGGATTAATAATGCTTGCATCAGTTTTTCAGAAAAACTTCTTAATTTTAAGGGAATCGATCAAATAATGAAAACTTGACTACTTTGTAGTTTTATTGTTTAAAAAATAAATGCTTCTAAATTTGTTGAAGTGACAGGTTTCGTAGTTAATAATTTCTCCGCATTAAATTGGGAAAAAAGTTGCAAGTGAAAATTGTTTCGACACATACACATGCATATTCCTTTTCACTTTGAATTGGAGCATAGGACTTCTATTATAGCTCTCAATCTCACTCTATTTGAGGTCAGATATTTAGCCATTTTGTACGTCTACCCTATGGTTTTCAATTCACTTACAATCACCCTGTGCCAAGTATTTTTGGGTCTTTTTCCATTGCCCGGAGGTTTCCAATCAAAAACTTTACGTAGAACAAGACCAATCCATTTCATTTCCGTTTATTAATTTTCAGTATGATTCTTCATGCATTTATTAACAACAGTTAAGAGGAGTTTTACGTATCAAATGGTTCCATAAAATTTGTAACGGAGAAACTCTTAGAAAGGCAAAACAAAAACAAACTAAATTAGAAATTTTTTTTAAAACATTAAGTTAAATAAAATAAATTCTTTGGTAAGAATTAATAGTATTTTTGGTTGTTGTTGTAGTTCATTTACGTCGCACTAAAGCTGCACAATGGGCTATTGGCGACGGTCTGGGAAACATCAATGAGGATGATCCGAAGACATGCCATCACAATTTTGATCCTCTGCAGAGGGGATGGCACCCCCGCTTCGGTAGCCCAACGACCTGCACGCGAAGACGAGCACTTTACGGTAGCACAGTTTAACGAGGATCAATACCGCACACCCTCGGTCCCTACGCAGACTGATCCAAGTGGTCACCCACCCGCACACTGACATCAGCCAGTGATGCTTAACTTCGGTGATCTGCTCTTCGATGATCAGTCCACTGCGGGACCAGAAGTTCTTAGAAAGGCAAAGCAAAAACAAATTGAATTAGAAAAATTGTTTAAAACATTAAGTTAAATAAAATACATTTTTTGATAAGTATTATTAGTATTTCTGGATAAACTCCTTTTATTGCTGTGAACAAAAATATTTATTAAGATCTGCAATTATTATTATTCTTACCATGATTTACTTTTTTTCAAATTCAATACAGGAACCATAATAAGCTTTAAGAAACAGTATCAAAGTCAAACCCTGTTTAAAATGACAGCATTAACGTTTAATTACAAATCAAACGTATTGCTGGCTAAATTACTTGGCAAAATCATAATCCCACATCGACCTTACAATAACAAAGACAATTCTGCCAACAAATAATGTTGTCTGCGAGTAAATGCCGGAGAACAAATAGCGGCTGATTCTATACGATCAAAAAGATCAAGCACTGTTCCTTTTCACTTTTTCTTTTCTTTTATGTCCTTTTTTTCTCCCTTGGCAACATTATCTCAACATTTTTCTTCCGCCCTTACGTTCGTTTGACCGAAACAGGTTAAAAAGCTTCCTTGATTTATAGAGAGTTTCTGCAAAGATCCATGTATGTTTTACTTCCGAAAAAATATATTTCTGTTCAGCGGAGAAAACAAAATGGAGGAAAGTTCTTTTCATATATAGGAAGTTTCTGGGAGGAAAAGAAGGTGTCAAAAAGTAACTGAATAAGGAAGAAGCGAGGTCAAATATAAATTATAGTTGTAAGGGCTCTTTTGGAGATATATTGTAATATTTGGTTTCTATCCAAGTCTTTTCAATGCTCTACAAAAGCATACATTTCTAGTCAACGTGTTGTATACTTTAGCTTTTCATGATAAAGCTTCTGCTTTTGAAGAAAACTTGATATTTTGCTTTTGATATTAAGCTTTCGCATTTGTTTTCCTTTAGAAAAATATTGAATATACAATTCAAACTGCTTGATCAATATAGTTTGCAATTCAATTTATTGCCAGCAATCATTACCGTAGACTGTGGTTCCTGAACTTTTTGTCTCGTAGACCACTTGCCATGTTTTTCAGTTTCAGGTAGACCCCCTGCTTACCTGATATTGGTTTTTTGTAAATTCATCAACTTTCAATGTATTTTTGACAGCTGGTATAGTGCTACTCACTGTGACAGATTTAAATTTCGAACTGTAGTGAAGTGTAGTGTGAAAAATTTAGAAAAAAACACATGTTAATTTTATACATTTATTAATTAAATTTAAATTAATTTACCAATCCAATTAATTTACCAGAAACCAGTTTACCGAGGAAAAATACTTTTTTTGTTACAAACTAAAACCTTATACGCAGAGAAAATAAAAACGTATGCAGGCGGAGCTGCATGCAACTGCTAGTTTATAATAATTTAGTTTCATATATCAGAAAATAATCCTAATAACATAAATTTTATTAAAATTCTTACTTCATAGCTTCTTTTATAAATTATCCAGAATGCTGATAGATATGTGTCTTTATAAGGTAGTATAATGTAAATAAATAGGTACTATCAGTATATGTTGATTATTCAATTCAGGAAATGCCAAAATTTAAGTCTCGACCTGATTATATGAGATCCCCTATCATTGTCCCCCATTTTCATTTCATGGATCCCCAATATTTTTTCACTTGACATGGACCCCTTGTAGGCTGTCGTCGACCCCTGGGGGTCGATATAGACCACTTTGGGAATCACTGCCGTAGACTAAATGGAATGTTTTTATTACTAATTCCGTGCATTTTTATATTTATGGACAAAAATAACTAAACTAACGACCAGACATGACTGCTAAGTATACATTTTCTGAGACTGTAAAAAAATTCTTTAAACATGTGTCCGATCAACAAGCATCTTATTTGTTTTAAATTTTATAACTGGTACTGAACTCCAGACCCATGTTTCGGTATACGGATATCAGTGCTCAACTCCATAGCCTTGTTATTTTGAATAAGGCTTCGGAGACAAGGAAGCAAGACAAAGAAATTTCTAGATTAACCAATGGGTCTAACTAATCTTTATGGATGACCTTTTGATGAAACAAACTTGCGTTTGGGTCGCAAAGAAAGAGAAAAACTTTGAAAAGCTATAAAGCTATAATACAGCTAGCTATAATATAGCTAGACTAGCTTTACAGCTTTTCAAAGTTATAATATAGCTTTGAAAGCTATAAAGCTATAATATAGTTATATATTGAAGAGTAAAAGGAATTCTAATCCATTTTCTATCAATCACTGAGAATATTTCGTCTCAGCACAGTGGTTTCTGCGAGTCGAATTTGCAAGCATTATGGATTCGGACCATTTCTTGATTTACCATGGTCCTTATAGAAACTCGCAGAATAACGGAGATATTACCAAGATATATTGGAACTCGCAGACAAGCAAGGACACTTAGAGATTAATCTATGTGTATTATGTAAAATATGCACTCTGTGTATAAGAAAAAATATCGTTTATTTGGTTTAATTTTTTATCTGCTTTAATTTTGCAACATTATGGACTGTCAGAATTGTATGACTTCTTTTTTAATTAAAACATTTTATGGATTTTTAGACCCCCCTTTGTAACTAATGAAAATGGCTATTTTAATGGCTTTTTTCATTACCTTTATCTTTAATTATAGTTTATTTTTATAAAGTAATTTAAAATCAGCATTTTATAAGGCAAAACGTCTTACAAACAGATTAGTTTATAAAACCTGAATTTGTAATAATCAAATATATAACCCTTTTTAAAGTTGTTTTTTCATTTCATAAAATAATATATGTTCTAAAAATAATTATTTTTCACCACTCAAATTTGTAATAATCACTTTTCGCACTTCATAAAAATTTTATTTGTGCTTAGACATAAAAATAATAATTCTCAAAGTTTAGACAGTGCAAGGGCTAGATAAAGGCAGATTTTTTTATGTATTTGTACAGAGGTTTTCGAAACGAAGCAATTTATCACTGAATTAAAAAATTACAAACGTTATATTTTTTACTTAAAAATTTAAAAAATCAAAGAGTTTTTTACATGTCCATCAATTTGACAGAAAGTCTTAGTACAAAACAAAAATCCCCGAATTTATTAAGTAGCAGTTGCTCATTGATTTTCTCAATGAGTATCATAAGGAAAAAGAACTAAATTTTATTCTAACCTGGCCTAAACTTTGGGAAAAGTACTTCAACAACTAGTTGTTAACAAAGAGGATGACGAAGCTTAAGGTTCCATTGTTGTCAGTAATACGATCTAGATGTTTCTAATTTGTAAACAAGCTTTATCTCTGGGGGAGAAATTGATTTTTCTCTGGTTCAGGTAAAAATTACGATCTGTGGTGGTACGTGTGTGTATAACTCCAGACGTATTTTTGAACAAACTGAACACAACTGAAAAACAAGAAACGTACCCTCTACTTTAATTTTGCTTGGGTTTACTAAGCAGGCTTGCTAGTATTTGCAAGTGTCCGTAGAAAAAACAACATACAAGCTTTTATCCATCGATTGCTATCTGGGGTTAATTTTAATCAACTCCAGGGATGGAAGCCCTTCCCTAAACGATAACGACCAAGTGCCTTAAATATTTAGCCATTCTGGCACTATAATATGCATATAATATGCACTAAAATATGCAAAAAAGTTTGATAAGTATGTTAATTCTTTAAAATTTTGTCATGCTACTTCAGATCCGGGCATGAATTAATTTTTTTTCTCTAATTTTACTATTTAGTCTTGTACGACTAAATGTGTGGTAATAAAAACTATAATAGCAACATATAAACTATAATATAAAAGAACTATATTTTGTAAACCAGAATTCCCTGTGAACTATTACCATATGAACGGAAAAATTATCAACTGAATGATTTAAATACCGTATATTTTGGTATGATTAACCATAATTACGTTTTTATTTATTTAATTCCTTATTTTAACCAGAAACGTCATTATGCAGTGTGGTAATTATACCGAATTTATTTTATCCGCATATGAATTAAATCAATATTAAGCTTAAATAGAATGGCTTATAGTTTTATCTTTACATTTGCCCTTGTGATAAAACTAAGAGTTATATATCCAGTATTATTCATGATTAGTATTTGAAATATAAAAATTGAAGATAAAATTTTTTCTTATTTTTTTCTTAAATCTGCGCAAATTTTACTAAGGGTTTTTTTAAGTGTAAGGAATTTAAAAAAAGTAAGAAGCTTAAATGAAGGTGAAATAATTTAATTTAATCAATTGATAAAAATAAATTTACACTTTGTAAATATTTAGCATTTTAAAGTTTCTATCTGAGTGTATTTTTTTAAATTAAAAATCATATTTTACTTATTCTTAAAAATAAAAACTTACGATAATAAATATAAAATAGTATAAGTGTAAAAATCTTCAAGGTATTTTATTTTTATAACATTTGTTTTTAAAATGACGATTATCATTTGAAAAAAAAACAGTTATTGGATATCATCACTTAAAATTCAAATTTCAAAAACAAACCATCATTTTTATTTACAAACAAAATACAACAGCTAAATGTGTTATTTTTCCTTTTTAATTATAAAATATCCTCATTAAAACATAAATAAACACTTGAATCCATAATTCGCATCATGTTTTACCAGAAGTCGTAGCTTTAAAATCATTAACGACATTGTACGAATTGAATTGCCGACAAGATAAATTATATTTAGTTCTTATAGAAAAATACAAGAATTTCTGCATAACATTAATCTTAAAATAACAATTTCGAAAATAAAAAAATATTTATTTGAACCTCAACAATGATCTTAATAACATAATAAATCAGTAGAAAGAAATATCATTCAAGAATTTAGATTTGAAAGTAGAATCTTTGAAATTCCTTACTAAAATCTTATTACAGAATATCATACATTTATACAAAATTAAGAAATTAGTCGTAATTTTTTACACTGAATTTCCATGTAGAATTTTCATACACTTAATGAAGATAAAAGCTGCTATAAATAAAGCTTTTACCATAACAATTATTTTCAAATTTTCAATAATAATAATAACAGCTATAAATAGCCATAAACCGCCAATAACAGCAATAAATAAAGTTTTTGCCATGACAATTATTTATAAGCCCCTGAATATAATCATTAAAAAATATACTTTTTAAAAATTCTTAACATATTTAAATGAATTTTATTTCATATTGTTTGATAACTTCTAAAGCGATTACTATAAAAAATGTATTCTAACGTATGAACCAAAAATAAATGTTGCCAAAACACACACAAAAAAGATGTTTGCTTATCCTCTTATCACTGAAAAGAGCTTCTTAGAATCGATATTTGGCTATTTTCCAACGTTATTTTTCATCTTCTCTTTGTTTATTGAGGTTAATAAAAAGAATATATAAACTGTTATATTCATGCCAGAAAGAGACAGAAACTAAATTCTCATCACGGAGCAACCAATCTGCTCTAAAAGTGATTAACGATATGGTTTTCTCTTAGTGATTGACGGCCAAGAAACAAGGCAAAACTATCGTTTGCCAAACGATCACAGATCAGGCATTCTAAATTGCTATTCAGAATTTTATGCAACAATTGATGTATACAAAAGCCATCCTGTGCTTAGAGGATATGTGCATCGTTTCCGCAAAAGTTCCATCAGGCAAATGGCGTTTTTGGCAGCAGGGAAAATAACTCATAAAACTAAGCTTCTGAGCAGATTTACATTATTTTTATGATAATATTCTTATCAGTTTTCTAGAAAAATCTGATAAAATAATGCGATATTATCTTAAATAAATATATAATGCATAGTAAGAAACTTAAGTAATTAGCAGATACAAATTATGTCTTCATGGGTGTTAATATTTATAAAACAGTTAGTTTTGATTGTATGATGTAAGTATTTTATTTTTGCTTGATTTAATTTATATAAACGAATATTTAATTCTTAAACAATGGTGTAAAATAGCTAAAATTTTACACTTCAAATCAATTATACTTATAAAGAATTTCAAATCTTGCTTTTATTGTCTTTTGTTGCAAAAAAGATAAAATAATAACTATAAACATTCTTAAATTAATTTCCATAAACATAAAGGATTTCAAGTTTGGGTAATTGCAACGAATTTTATGGAAAGTTTGATTTTACGTTTTGAAATCCCAATTACACTGAAAAATGGTTAAAACTGCCAGAATATAGTACAAAACACAATGATATACAGTAAAAAATAATTAAAATTCAGTAGAATTCGTCAACATTGAATGGATTGTGTTATTAAGATCAAACACTTTTTATTAAATTTTTTAAATTTTGTTTTGAAGTCACGATTGAAAATCATCTGCACTTTCAAAAAAAGTATGGTCAAAACTACCGGAATATACTGAAATTTAATTAAAAATTACAATAAAATACAATAAAAATTTTCCTCAATATTCAATAGATTGTGTTACTAAAATTATGATTGTGGTTTTAATTAATAATCTATTATAATATTGTTCAACTATTTATTTTAAGGTTAATGCCACGCAGATATTCTAACTTTTTTCTGCAAAAACTATTTCTTCTGCAATTCAATGACATGCATAAATGTCTCTCTCAAAAACTTTACTTATTTCTTTTTTTAAAATTTTATTTTGAAATCACATTTACAGCACTGAGAAAAAAGCATGATCAAAGTTACCAGAATATAATATAACTTAATAAGAAATACAAAAGAATCTATAAAATTTAATAGAATTAAACAATATTCCGTAAATTATGTTACTAAGATCATAATTGTGGTTTCAATAACGTATTTTTTTCATATTTTTCAAATAGTTATTTTAAGATTTATGCTATGCAGAAATTCTAACATTTTTCTATAAAAACTAATAATATTTTATTATTTCTGGAATTCAATAAAATGGTAATTAATATATAAGTGTCCCTCTCAACCACATGGTTTAATTTTGCTTTGGAATTACTCTAAGAAAACTCATTAGTACTCTAAGAAAAAAAGCATGGTCAAGACTACCAGAACAAGGTAAAATTTAATAAAAATTATGCTATAATAAATCATGAAATTTAATAAATATGTTCAAAACCATCAGAATTTAGTAAAATTTAATTAAAAATATGCTATGATAAATCATGAAATTTAATAAATATGTTCAAAACCATCAGAATTTAGTAAAATTTATTACAAAAATAGACTAAGAAATCAATGCAATTCAATGGAATCCCTCAATAGTCTTCTAAATTCTTTTTCGTTGAGTACCACTTGTAATAAACCTGAGTTTTTTGAAAGTGATCTCAATACGCGTGCATTTTGTTTTAATCAACAAAGTCATGATTTAAGCTAACTTGCAATTGTGAAAATAATCAGTTTTTATTTCTAGTTATTTTATTTTTGGGAAAAGGAACATTACTTTAAAAGTAATAAAACGCTGAGATAAACTTGAAAGAATTCACAAATAGTTTTTGAAGGATACATTAACTGATGCAAAAAATTTTGAAGAAGTCAAATAAATTTATTCATACGAAACCAAGGACAAAATTGAATGTGATAAATAAAAACAGAAAGGGAAAGTGAAATGGAATGAAAACTCTTAAAACCACTTTTAGAAGATGATGGTTTCTGTAATACTTAGAACTATTGGATGAAATTTAAACTTTACGAACTAAACACTACAATGTTAAAGCCACCATAATTCTCTTTAGTAAACATAGACCAGTGAAAAAAAAGCAATTTTTGTTTTCTTTTTCACTCTTTATTACATTGTTGACTGAATCTCCACTATTATGACTCACCTGAAAAATTGCTAGTTACGTAAAATTTAATAATCAGCTTATAATAGCCGTGATGGCTCAGGGGATAGAGCGTTCGCCTTCCAATAAGGTGAACCGCTTTCAAATCCCAGCGATGACAGGTCGATACGAATTCGGCACCTGCTTGCACCAACCTCAGTGGTACACCGATCATTGCTAAGAGTACCCCTGCGCTCAGGCTAACCGCGGGAGATTTTCGTGGTTTTCCTCTCCATACAACGCAAATGCAGGTTAGTTCCGCCAAAAAGTCCTCCACGAAGGTGAATTTCTCCCAATACCTGATCCAGAAGTTCCCTTGTCTTCTTCATTGGGTTAAAAATTACAAGACTACGCAGTTGAGCACAGGTAGTCGTTTATTCAATGGCGGTTATGAAATGGAATAAAATCATCCTATAAATAGCATTTTTTATTCCTTTTATATCGCTTGGTGTTGTGAAAAAGGTGGTGGCAATGCGCATATTCTTTTTCTTCGAAAGGAACTTTTTTCATAAAATTTTAGCCAACACAAGTCTAATGCATAGCAAGTACACCGTAAAAAATTCTGGATCAAACTACGGTATAAAGTCCCGACAATTTAGATGCATCATCTATAAACTTCATTTTACAGTAAAATTCATTTTTACCGGAAAATAATATACAGTTATTTTTGCAGTAGTATTTAATTAGTTTAATAACCTGCGAAGCTGAGGAATTTCGAGTAGAGCAGTTCAACGAGGACCGATATCGCTAACCGCTAACCCTTCACAAGCTTCTCAAAGTGGTCACCCACCCGCTCACTGACTTCTGCCAGTGATGCTTGACTTCGGTGATTTTATTTGAACGCAGTCTTATATCAGTGGAACGAGAAAGTATTCGAAAAAATTAATTTTATTTCAATGTTTCATTGAATCCAAACAAAAAAGCACGAAATGAAATAATTTAAAAATTAAATAAGAAATGGAATTGGTTGTAACCAATAATATAACTGAATTTGTTAATTACCTAAGTTTTATGGTCATTTTATATAAAGTTTATAGTAAAATGTGTTGCAAGAATTTCTTATAAAATTTTAAAGATAGCACATGAAAATTCGGCGTTGTTAGATTTACAATATTAACATCAAATAAACTGCTGACATTTCCGTATGTTAAGTTCATATGAAATTCTTCCAAAACAATTTAAGATTAACTTTTTATGAAATGAACTTAATAATTGAAAATAAACCGAGACTATATCTACTCAAATTCTATAACTCATATTTCGATTTAGTATAAATATTTTTTTTAGTTTTAGTATTTTTTTGTAAAAACTATAGAACAGTTGCTTTTTATCGAAAATATTTTATCTTTTTATTTTTTTTTTCAAAAAAAATATTTGAAACATGTAATTTGTTCCTAAAAAAATCTGTATTATGCTACAATGCTTGAAACATATTGAAACTCTAAATATGCAAACATAGAAGGTTCGCTCTCTAAATAATTCACTTCTCAGAATTAGAACTCATTTCATCTTGTTCGACACAGAAACATATTCATTTCTTAAACAATCTCCAGATTGGGAGGCAGAAAGATACTAATTTTCGAATACTTTCCCTGTGCACAAGTCCTCGATTCGTTTTCGTGTGAGAATAGTAGCAGATTACTAGGAAATTACCAAAACGCACTCGAATGTATTACCCAGATCATGAATTATTGATACAGGCAACAAGAGCACGTAAAGCTTGATTTATCTTTGTCCGAGAATACATAACAATTCTCACCCGCATTTGCAACTTTCGAAAAGACCAATTATCCAGAAAGCAGAATAACTTAACCAATCGTGAAATTGGAAGCACCAAATCGAGAATCAAATGTTCGTGTTCATTACTTTTTTTCGTTTGGGAATAATAATTAATGCACGCCAAATGACAACATTTATACATGAATACGGGTAGCTTCATTATATACAGTATTTAAGCTAACAGATATTTTGCAGATATAGACAAACTGATATTAACGATACAGATATTTTTCGAATAGATTCTTTGTTCTAAGGAAGTGAGGGATTATTTTTATAATCTCATTTTGAGAGGAAGAGAAAATAATTGAAATAGAGTTATTGTATATTATATACACGTAATTACGTACTACAGATTGACTAATTAATTGCATGAATAAAGGCTTTTGTTTGTAGATAGATATTTTACATGACGTATTTTACTGACGCTTAATTTAATTCCTAACCAATGTTTTGTGTTTCATTCGAGATAAAGCGAAAATTGTCCAATTAATTGTTTAAATAGAGACTTTTGTCTGTAAATCAATATTTTGGATGTAATATTTTATTACGGAGCTTTATTTAATATTGAATAAATATTTTGTGTTTCAATTGTATTTGAAACACAACTGATTTTACGTATACTGATTAATATACTGATACTGATTAATATACTGATTTCAAATTTTCCTGTGTATGTGAAATCAGACATCAAAATTTCCAGTATGATTCATACTGGCTTTAAAATTTCTAGTATGACGCCATACCATGTCTTAAAATTTCAGGAATAGTTTCCTACCAGGTTTTAAATTTTAGGTACGGTCATACTGGTTATAGTATCATTTTTACTGGTTTTTGTACTGGTTTTTCGAATTTTTACCAATAGAGAATGACAAGAAAATTTGCGTTTTGTGCGAAAAAATGTTAAATTAATGTTAAGTTAAATTAAAAATCTTATTGAAAGTTATACGTGCACGTTATCGCAACAGTTGACACAGAAACTCGGCATTCTTTAAATTTTTAAGTTAACAAAGCAGAAGTTAGCGTTTAGCGAATGTTACACGCATCAGCTGTAAGTAATAGGGTTAAAAATATAAAAGCTGTAATTTCAAGTTAGCTCTTATTGAATATCTGACTTTCAACATTTAATTAGAAACAGTTACATAAAAGTAAATGAACAGTTAGAATAAAAGTAAATGAAATTAAAGGTAGCTCTTAATGAACATTTCAGTCATAAATTACTACATTAAAATTAGAAACTAATGCATTTTTGAAAGATTGCTGATGCAAATGAAATTAAAGGGAATGAATAAATTAAGAGTTACTAGTAATTAACAAAAATCATTTTTATTTTTATTTTTAATAGTTTTTGTATAACTAAATCGTTATAATAAAAAGAATTTATTCATTTTGGAGTCCCCATAGTAAAATCATTGCTTTTTGTCTCCCAAAATCAATGCTTTAGTTTTTCAAGGACTGGAAAAAATCAATTCAATAATTAAATAAATTGCTTTTTTAATTCATTTATGTGAAATAGTTTGTAGCCTGATTTCTGTGCATAAAATAGTAAAAAAATTTTTTTTCTTTATCCACCTAAACTTATATTCCTAACACAATTCTCTTTTAGTTTACTTTTGAGTGCTCCGGTGGCATAGAAATTAATATTAAAAAAATTTGTCGGAAAGAAATTTTTAAAAACGAAAAACATTAGCGGAGAATAGAATGTTCGTTTCCCATTGAGGTGTCCCAGGTTCGAATTCCAGCGATGTCTGATTGATACAAATTCAGCTCCCGGCTAGCACCGATAACAGTGTTGACTTAAAATATCCTAAGTGGTAGATTGATCATAAGTTAGAGTCTCTTTGTCATCGAGCTAACCATCGGAGGTTTTCGTAGTTTTTCTCTCCATGTAACGCAAAAGCCCATTAGTTCCATCAATAAGTCCTCTCTGAAGCCAAGTTTGCTTAATTACATGATTGATAGGCTTAATTGCTTATTTACTGATTGCTTAATTGCTAGAAGTTCTCTTGTGTTTTGGGTGGGGTTCAATTTTACAAGGCTGCAAATATTGAACATCGATAATCTTTAACTCAGAATCGGGTCGACTATTCTACGCTGGTTATATGAAATAAAAATTCATTAGCAAAAATAAATTAACAATGAGACATATATTTTTCTATGAATTTAATTTTAACAATAAAATCACAATAAAATTTAAAAAATAATTTGTGAGACATGAATCATTCAGTATAAGTGATAATCATTTCTGTATAATTATCTGTATCATTCATGTATAATAATATATCAATTTGTATCATTTCATGCATAATGCATAATGATTTGGCTGAAATTAAAAATGATGTTATATCAGAATTAAGTTATTTTTGTTACTAAGAATTTGATTGTATTAATACTTTCATGATGTTTTCTAAAGGATAAAATTGGTTATTTCATAATCGAACAGCTTTCAGGAAATCTCCCCTCTCATAACCATACTAGTAAATGCTGATAACAGGTATTTTAATCCATTTCCCTTGCAAATCAGTTCTTGTTTTTAATAATTCAATACTTTTTACTTTTCGATTTTGTACTTATGTATATTCCATTTTATGTGTATTTTTATTTCTTTGTGTGAATTTTATATTAATCGATTTTATGGTAACCTTTAAGGACCATGCTATTCCAAGTAACCGAAATATTTCTTGACAGTTAGTTAGTTTTTTGTCTATTTCTTTTCTTCTAAATAATAATGGAAGCAGCAATAATAATAATAATTATTATTATAAATGTCTTTCTGTATTTTTGCAGTCCATTTTTTTATTTCTAGAACTTAATTGTGAGACTGATTTTATGAGCTGTATAATTTTTGATGAAACATCTTGTTCTGGCTGAACTCAATTTTAAACAAATACTAAATAATACTTTATTACATCATGTATATTGAATTTATGACAAAATTATTTATTTCTAGCAAAACAACAGTGAAAGATGCCTGTTTTAGAACATGATGCAAACGAAGGCATAGCATGTGCAGACACGGTCATTAATTAGCTAGTTAAAATGCAATGTTTTTTTAATTATATACGGATTTGATTCATCATTCTAAACCAATTTTTAAAAAAAAAATGTTTTCCAATATTTTCAATCAATTGGATAGAAAAATTCCTAAACCTTTAAATGGTTTAAACGAAAAAATTTTATGCATCTAATTTGGTGAATAATTATTATTGAATATTACTTAATGTCACATTAAAAATAGTTACAACATATTTTACAAAAATAATTAATTCAATTTGCCTTGAATTTACAAAAATATTTAGCTTAATAAATAGTAGCAAAATATCAAATTACTGCGTTTTAAACACCAAAGCGAGTCATAATAAAAATGATCGCACAAAACAATTTGGCATACACTTCCTTAAAGAATATCTGGCAGACAAACGCCATTTTGAGAAAAGAACTGGCAAATGTTTTATTCTGAAATAACGAGTCAAGTGTTTGTTTCATTATTATTCCAAAAATATTCCAGTCAGAAAGCTGAGTATTTTATTCTTTTCAATAACAAGTCTTTCCAGTTTTGTTACAAACATTAGTTGATCCGTCTCCAAAAGTCTATGCAACAAAAGCTGAATAGTAATCTATTTTTGAAAAGGCAAATAAATTGTCTGTTACAGCACAAATATTGTTTAGATTCTTACATAGTGTCTATGTGATTATTAGGGAGCTAAATATTCTTTCTGTATACTAATGCTATAATTAAGCGTTTTGGGATTCTCCCCATAACTGTTCTATATTCAATAATCAAACATCAATTACAGTGCAATGTGAAAATTTTTTTATCTTGGTCATGCATAAGTGAAAACATATAATGACTTAAAGCTGTTACGTAGCAACATTTTTCTTTTTGAGTACTTCTTTGGCTTTATGATATGTCTATGCGAATATTAGGAAGATAAAAAATATTTTTGCCTACCAATGTCATAATATAGCGTTATGGAATTCTCACTTTAGCTATTCTTAGTTTAATAATGAAACTTTAATTACATTGTGATGTATTAGTGAGTGCATATAATGACACAAAGGTGCTGAGTAGATCGATTATATAATACACATATTAATTAGTATGCTTAAAAAGCACATAGGGGTGATGAGCTATTCTTATGTAATCTAGTTTTAGAAATTTGATAGTTTTACAAAGTTCTAGTTTCACTAATCTAGTTTTATAAATTACCTTGTCTATAAAATGCGTGTTTTCAAACATGCTTTTACTGCTTCGTTAAATTAAATTTTATAAAAAAAATACAAAGTTTAAATAAATTTACTTTATTCTTAAACTGAAATGAATTC
This sequence comes from Parasteatoda tepidariorum, assembly GCF_043381705.1. Classification (NCBI taxonomy): domain Eukaryota; kingdom Metazoa; phylum Arthropoda; class Arachnida; order Araneae; family Theridiidae; genus Parasteatoda; species Parasteatoda tepidariorum. The sequence continues at coordinate 81,178,332 of NC_092205.1, read as the reverse complement.
CTATTATATAAATTTTTTGTACTTTTTTAATATTTACTGATAATTCGAAACTGGAAAAATTAGTTATTTTGTTCAGTAACTTGTTTAGTATTTTTTTTTCGTAAAGTCGTAATTATTTATGAAAAATAATGATTTGCTATTCTCATGAAATTTAGGGAATATTTTCTAAACCAGAAATTCCATTCAGTAGTATGACGTTCTTTTAATTATATTGTTATTGTTGGTTATCACTAATTTATTGCAATTTATTTAATTCAATAAATAAGTACATTTTTGTTGACCTCATGAAATTAACTTAGAAATTTCTTCAAAAACAGAAATTTTCTCTTAAAGAAGAATTAATTCTTTCTCTAAAATATCAGTAGGGTATTCTTAGACATCTATTAGTCATTTCGAGTATTTTCGCCTTCTTAAAATGGCTTAAAAGCTTAATGTTTTGAGATGTATACTTAAGGGGTATTGGGATGTATTTTTGTAGGTAAAAATGGTTAATTTCTGAAGCTTTCTAGAAAAAAAATTCTGCAGAAAATTTGAGGGTAGTCAGCTTATTTCTTAAATCCAAATTTAGAAATATAAACCGAAATCATTGAAAATATTAATAAAATTTAAAGTCATTTAACACTATGCAAATAATTAAAAGCCATAAAAACGGTTCAAATGTTATTAGATTTTCTCCAGAAATTTTTAATCTGAGTTTTTTTTTATCTGAGTAAATACTGCACATGCAATCTTTTTTTGACGAAGGTGACCAGCAAATGCTAAAGTTATCCCAGTTGATGCTACCTCAATTATAATCAAACGTGATGAAACTATATAAATGAAAGCGAAATGAAAATTAAACATACTTAAGAAAACTAAAGTATGTTTGATTAGTTTAGTACACAGAAAGAATATTAACAAATGCAAGCACAGAACGTGTTGAAGATCAGATAGTGTAGTTACAAATTAGAATTTCTCTGAATTCCTTATTATATTTAAATGAATTTTTTTTAAATAAACGTAATGCACTTGAGAATAAAATATTAAGTCACACAACTACACTTAAAATAATTCCGTTTTTTCATTTTTAACTATATGTGACAGTATTCATATTAAATGCTAAAATTAAGTTGCTATTATTTCTTATTTTTATGAATTTTTTTCTTTGTCTTATGGTTTGTATAATTATTATTGCTCATTATTTTTATTATTATTTATTACTTTTTATTACTATTATATTTCATTACTTTTAATGTCTAGTTGTTAAAGCTTATAAGTTTTAAAGAAGTAATTATAAAAATACGTTTGTTTATCTAATTATAAAACATTGTTTTACAAAAAAATATGTGTAGTTACACAATAAACATTACTTTATTTTTAATTTATTATAACCGGCATTGGACAGCCTACCCAATTTTGAGTTTACGACTATCTAAGCTCAACTCCGTAGCCTTGTAATTTTGAACTCAGAAGAGAAAAGAACCCCTGGATCAAGCAACGGAACAAACTAGCCCTAGTGGAGGACTTTTTGTTGGAAATAACCCGCATTTGGGTTTCATGGAGTAGAAATCACGAAAACCTCTCTCGGTTAGCCAGCCGTCAAGGGGATTCTAACCCAGGATCCGTCAACCACTGAGACTTCTTTACGTCAGCACTGTGTTAGGTGCGAGTCGGGACCAGAATTCGTATCATCTAGCGACCACTGTGGGTCACCTAATCGAACGTGATTCACTCAATCGAACGTGGTCACCTAATCGAACGTGGTCACCTAATCGAACGTGGGTCACCTAATCGAACGTTGGTCACCTAATCGGGAGGCGAATGCTCTATCCTTTGAGACGCTGAGGCTCTGAGGAAAAAACCCCAAAAAACTCAGTAATTTTTACCGAATGACAACCGGTAATAATTTTGGTAAAATTAACTATAAAATATGACTTATTTATAACATAAGATAAAAATTGGTAGGTGAGGTAAAATGTAGTAATTTTATCACGAAACTTTAGAGCATGGCGTTAAAAACCATTTATTCGATTAATTTTATTTTACGGTTTTGTATTTTGTGCTAAATGTGTGGTAAAAAAAAACTATAATTTTGAAAAATAGAATTTCCGAAAACCGTTAACATATGAACTGAAAAAACCATTAAATATATGGTTTAAAAACCATATATTTTTGTTTCCTTAACAGGAATAGTTATTATTTTTTTACCAGAAATGTCATTACAGTATCGTAATTTTATCAGAAGTCTTTTCCTCTGTGTATAACTAACTCTGACGTTTAATATGCTTGGTTTAAAAAAAAGATTTCAAAGTCAGCAATGAGAAAAACGTTCTGAGAAACGTCACCTACCCTGAAACTTTCGTTTTTATGCTTTATTCATGAATAATGTATTTTCCTAAAAATTTCAACCGTTTGTTTCAAGAATGTAGAATCTCCATTTTCCTTGAGGAAAGTTTTAAATATTTAGTACCAAAGAATATATATTTTTTAAATTCTTTATTCCAGCTTAATATAGTTGGGTAACGTTAAAATGATTGATAACATTCGCGAAGAACAGTGAAGTTCAGCGAAAATTTGGTCTCTATTGTATTTTCTGTAACATAAATTTCAGAATTTGAAAAACAATTGAGATGTTATTGGTTTTTTCAAGTTATTTATGAGTTTAACATCTGCTATTTTAATGTGGACTTAGAAATATTTTTTTTAAAAAGGATTTCATATTTATCGTATTTAATTTGACTAAATCAGGCATTATTTACATAAATGTAGCATTTTAATATGTAACCAAAGTTTCAAATTTTGTACGTAAAGGATATATTTTATTAAAACTTTGCCTTAACTTATTATTATTTTATGTTTGAGAATGGGACGATTTGATTCATTGGATTCGAATACTAACAGAACATTATTGTACAATCTTTATTGTAATTTGTAGTTTATGTCCCACAATCTTTGCGTGCTTAATAAAGAGCTATTTTTTCCGATATTTTACCGATACATTACCCCATTTTAAATTTATTTTAAAGCCATCTCTAGGAATTCAGTCCTTCATGTTTTCTAGTTTTATTATGTGTATAGGGGCCATGGTAATCCAGGTTTTTTTCTCTATAAAATAAACATTTTTAGCATTATCTGTTATATGCTAATTCTTAGTTTTTTAGAGGAAATTTTTGTAGTCCACACTTACTCACACTTTCATAAATCCACAAACTTGTTGTCAACTTTTAGCTTTAGGATATTTAAAGCATATCTTATTATGGATTATTTTTCGCGGTAGATTTATGTCTGTCTTATGAACTATTACGAAATAAAAAAAAATTCAAAATTAATGGTCATAATAAACGTAATACACGCTTACGATATAGTGTTTTTCGTAATAATTTTCCTTAACATAAAAATTTGGCACTTTTTAGCAAAAATGAAATTGCGAAACATTAGGAGTCGAAAATTAATATTTAATTGGTAAAAAAACAAAATTGCTATCGAAATGAAATAACTGAGAAAAACGAGATTGAAAACAACAAAACCTATTTGTTTACCTGAGGTATCTGAGGGGGTTAAAAATGATTATTAGAAGCACCTTTAAGTTTGATTAAGCAGTAAAAGAGTTTTTATGTAATTCATATCTCGCTTTTCTTACTAGGGCTACGACATAACTCGATAACATTTTTCTTTCCTCTTTCTTAGAGTTTCGACTAATAAGGATACCTCATTTCGTATCCTTTTTGACAAAGATTTTAAAAACATATACTGACAGAAGTAGATGAAAATAAACAATGTATATTTAAACATTTTGCATTCCTTACCTCAACTTCATCAACATCATCTGATTGAAATTCTTATATTTTACTGACCTATAAGAATCATTTACTTAAAGATAATTTTAATGAAAAGAATAATAATAATATAATAACAATGATTATTAAGCTATGGTATTTTGTAAGTTAAATAAAAGTTTTAGAAATATCTGTATAATTCAACAAATGGTAGTCTATAGTTTGTCTAATCTAAGAACTCCTCCCACCACAAAGTCTGAAGCCGTCTGGTGCTATGGAAACAAGAATGGCTCATTTTAGGGAGGGTAGCTTCACTCTAGGACTAACACAATGGACCAAAGAAAGAGATTCCCTTTCTCTGGCCGACCAGAGCCGAAACCACTCCAAAACAGTGACCTCGCAACCCTCCTTGAAATAGTCACATCTCGTTACCATAGTCACCGCCACAAGTACAGACAAATCTCTGGAGGAGTTCTTATTTTAGACAAACTATATACTAAGTGTTATGTAGTCTGAAGCAAACAAATAAATAAAACGTGAATAAGGCGCAAATGGAAGCACATAAATGAACATACTATGATTTCAGTAATATAAACAAAAGGGTATAAACGTCAAATGAAGGCAGAGGAGTAAAGAGAGAAACACGTCTAAAGTAGTTTAAGCAATAGGGACTGAAGAACACGTTTGAACAAGAATATAACAAGGAGAGGTAAGATACAAGTGTGAGAGGATTGGGCAAGAACCTCAGAGCGCAATAGATTGAATAAAATAGACATCCAACTACTGGGAAACGTTGTCATACTTGAAAGATCATCAACTAAATTATTAGAATTTTCTTTCTTTCTAACGTTCTAAGAATTTTTCAAAAATGCCACAATTTCGCAATATTTTAATTTAATCTGTTGCACCTTGGGGTTATCGCCAAATCCCTTCTCACCTGTTCCTTATCTCTCCCCTATTTACTTGTTCAAACTTGTTCCTCTGTCCTTATTGGTTTAACTACTTTACACATGTTATTCTCTTTATATTTTACCCTTCATTTGACGTCTAGACACTGAAAAAAGTTTTTTTAAAAATAGTACTGAAATTATAGTATGTATTTATGCACTTTCATTTGTGCTTTATTTACGCTGTTTTTACAGTAAAAATTTAAGGTAAGAATTATTTTTAATTATTTTTAATAAACAAATTATGTTTTAAAATTTTTTCTAAAATATGCTGCATTGTTTCACATTTTTATTTTGATATTAAAAAATTTAAATACTATTTTGATTTGCAGAGTTCATACGCTTCATATACATTTCTTGTTTTTAATCAGAATTCTTTAAAAATAATGAAAGTCGAAATTTAAGATAATTTACTAAATACTTCACTTCAATCTCTGAGCTAGATTCGGAAATCATTAATGGGGCAGCTCTTAATTAAGAGTGTCAATTTTCAGTAATGAAGCTTAATTAAAACCTATATTTCCTCTCAAAAGAAAGTGTTTCGTTGGAATCAACCAATTGTTTCGATAAGGAGAAATTATCTCATTTTTATCACTTTGACAATTCTCAAATATTCAGTGGTAATATGATGGAAAGGTTTCTCACAAGGGCGGAGCCTACAAGACTGCTCCACCTTCCTCACAGAAGAGCCAACGCCCTTGCTTTGTTATTAATTGAGAAATGATGACAAAAGTGATCATATTTGAGAATAATAAAGGAATGATGAAATCCATTAAAATGATACATGGTTCTTCCAAATTAAATCCAAAAAGAATAGAGTCAGCATTCAGCTAGATGCGCGTTTGACATATTTGGTGTCTTAAATTAGTAACAGTTATTGTTTGATAAGACTTAACTATTAAGTTTGATTGAATAAAAAATTAAACTAAAGTAAAATAAAAAAAAAAATTAGGCAGATTATAAGGATAATAAATATATGAACTAATGAAATTCCGTCTAAAAAGTTTAAAAAAATGCGTACATGCGTATTATAATGTTTTTTTTTTTTTGAAACTGATAGATTTTTTCAAATAAATTCTACTGATCAGGCAAGATTTTTATAAGCTTTCATGAGAAATAATTTATGCAAAACAAATGAATTTAAAAGAACTGAAAATTAATTATTTTAATTTTCCAAAATTAGAACTTCAGAATTATATTTATTTTATAGAGTCATACATATTATGTCACAATAAGAAGTATTTGTAATTTATCAATAATAAAAATAGCTTTTTAAACTAATAATCTACTTTGATGCGAATTTGAGCACAACAAATGCACAAGAAACAGTTATTTAATATTTCTAAGAATGGCAAATGCATGGTAAAAACTAGCAGAGTACGGTAAGATATGAAATACCATAAAGCTTAATAATTTTATCGAAGTGTTTTGGTAATGAATTTGGAAAAATTAACAATAAAATACGGTTTCATAAAATATGATAAAATTTGATAAATTCGGTAATCTTATCTTCAGATCATGTTTTAAAAATTATTTATTCGGTTAAATACACTTTTCAGTTTTGTACTTTTTACTAAATGCCTGGTAGTAAAAACTATAATTTTAAAAATCAGAGCCTCTGTTACAAGGCGTTGCGATATGAAATGAAAAATTGCTAAATGATTAGCTTAAATACCGTTTATTTTGTTTTTTTAAACCAAAATTAAATTTTTTTAACAGGAAATATCATTATTATACTGCACGATAAATTTACCAAAATGTTTACTCCGTCTAGACCAATGAATTTTTCGACAATATTATTCGACAATATTTCGACAATATATAAGCGAATTTTGCAAATTATTCATCTCATGAAAATTCCGGACTCTAGACTTTGCAGAAGTGCTTATAGACATTATTGTAATTAATTTTTGATCAAAGGAAATTAAAATGGTTCATGGGTATAAGATCTTGCATTTGTAATTCAGGTTTGTCTTTGCCTTTGGTTCTCTGATCTGAAATGCTCGTCAATACAATTTTACTAAATTACATTATGATCAATATACTCAGTTAGTTAATTTTAAAAGAGAAAAACAGTACCCACAATTCAGCATATAAATTCTATTCCTCTCACATTTTAATCTCAAATTTCTAGTATATTAAGTCCTCTATAAATATTACGATTATAAGAATTTTATAACAACTTTAAATTTGATCTGTGGGGCTTTATATTCTAAGATAATAAATTTGAAAAAAATCATAAATTGCATTTTTGGCATCTACAGAAAATGGGAGACATGCATGGATAAAATTTTTTTTTTTTGAAACTGCAGAACTGTATTGTAATGATATATTTTCTTGTAGAATATAAAAACATAATTATGGTTAATAGGAACAAAACATACTGTATTTAAACCATTCAATTAATAACTTTTCCGTTCATATGGTAACAGGTCACCAAAAATTCTGGTTTTCAAAACTATAGTTCTTATTTCCCAGACAATTAATCAAAAGTGCAAAACTGAAAAGTAAACTAAACTGAATAAGTTTTGTTTTATCCCATGCTCTAAGATATCACATTTAAAATACCAAATTCTACAATATTTTCCAACTTTTATCACACATTATAAAACAATAATTTATTGTTAATTTTCACACATTAAGCACTTCGGTGAAAATTACCGAACTTTTTGGTGTTCTCATGGAACCAGAAACAGGGTATACTTTATTAAATTCTAGTTGTTTGTACCATACCTTTTTTGAGGGTAGAAGTATGTATGTCTTGACTGCCCTGTGCGAGTTTTGTAATAAATACCTTCAAAGCGATAAATATCTATAAAACGATTTCAACATTTTTCGTATTTGCAAAAAAAAAAGGAGATTTTTTAATTTGCACTCATGGGATATGATATTAGAGAAAGTATTTTTTATTTATTTTTTATTCATTTTTATTCTTTATTACAAAATGATTTTATGGCAGCGAATTTTCTAATGTAAATTTAAAATTTACTAATTTCATATTCAAGTTTCTTTCCCTTCAATTGCTCCTTTTTTCTATTTTTTTTTTATCTTAGTGGGGGATCTTAGATAATGTCAGTTTTGTGTTCAGTTTTCTAACTACAAAATTGCTTTCTATAATATGTAAATTGTATTCTTGTAATCTTTCTACTATTGTAAATCTTTCATAAGTTAATACTATTGTAAATCTTTCATAAGTTAAATAAATAAGTTAAGTTTCATTTTTTATTTTAGGTTGCTTGTTACTCTGGTGAAAAATGTTCGAATCAAAGTCAGAAAAGCAAAGAAGTCACTTCAACAGTTTCAATCATTGTGCAAAGCGGGGATGAGATTGAGTAAGTGTCAAAAATTGTCGTTTTGTGTGATTTGTCATTGTTTTCAACAAATTTTAGGCATTTAGGAATGGAAAGCAATGTTAACAAAATTAAAAATTAAGTTAAAAAAGTGAGATTCGCTGCAATCCTTTTTTTTACACAGAGAAAAAATATCCTGGTAAAATCATCATATTCCATGGTAATGACAATTCTGGTTAAAAAAGCAACAACCTAACTCTGGTTAATAAAACCAATTGAAAATATTCTTTTGGTATTTTTTCCGCTCATATGGAAGCGGTTTACCGGAAAATTAGGTTATCAAAATTATAGCACTTATTACCATGCAATTTGAAAAAAAAATAAAAATTAAATTTTACCAGGTAAATAATTTTCATGACATGTTCTACGGTATCATGATAAAATGACAAAAAACATTTACTATAGTTTTAATACGTATTATTAAAAGTTGTTTTGCTCTTAATTTTACCAAATCATTACCAAAGCACTCCGATAAAAAGTTTGCGCTTCTATAGAGCTATAAACATGCTAACGTTAAACATACTCTGCTAGTTTTGAAAATGCTTTTTTTTCTTAGTGTAGTAAAAGACTTGTTTAACTACATTCTTCAAATTTCCAGACTCCTCAGTATCTTAATTAAAACTCGATTTATTCTGACATAGGCCGTTTTAACCTCTTTTATGCAATTTCAATCAATTTACACTTTTATCTGATTTTACTGATTTCTGAATGTTTTGCATGTCATGCATAGTTTTAACAATATATTTTGGCAAAACAAATATACTTTATCTTACATTAGTTGAAAAAACCCATTTGTTTGGAGCAGCATGTCCTTTTCTGGACTTTGTGCCATTAAACCCCACATTCAATTCAAAATTCTAACATAGGTAAAAAATACTTTTTTAAGTAGAATATATTGTGAGGAATAAAAATTTAGACCTCGGATTCTATATAGAAGTACTTTAAGAGTGAATGTTCTTTATCATTAAAATGATTTTCTTTAAAAAAAAGTATATTTCAAGCTATTTAAATATTAATTGAAAGTCATTTACTCATCAAATAATACAGTTTTATTCATATATTTTCCGTTTTAATATTGGAACATCCTCTGTCAGTTTAATAAACCTCTCTCTCACAATCAGGTTCTAGTTCCTCTACCTAAACCAATATAGAACTTAGTTTAACAAGTCTAGAAAATTATTCATCATCATGTGAAAATGTGTAATTATGTCAAAATAATAAATTGTATGATGGCTTTCTTTTAATTAATTTATGACTTATTTGCTTAAATGATATAAAATTGCTTTTACAAAATTGTTCCATTATGATTATTTCTAAATAAAGGATTCTATAAAAAGGAAAGAATGAATCAATATCTTAACATTAAGCACTTTTTTTAGCATTTATTTAATTTATTTACTTTTATTGAATTCAAGAGTTTTGTGTACCAAATCTATAAAAAATAGAACTAAAACATTTGTAGAAAGAGTGTTTACACTGTCAATTCTCGTCGTTTTACCAAAATAGAAATTTTTGTGTACGAATTCTTTAAATTCCAGTACATTCCTTTCCGATATCCAGCTTCAAATTCTACTAAGAATTTTATTGACAGAAGTTAAAAGTAAAAGGTTTTTATAGTCCATGCGCTGCTATTGTATTTTTAACATTGTTTTTCTAACGTTGAAAATATTTGTTACGAATTTTATGGAAGAAAAATAAGTCTTTCTCGCTATTACTGCTTTATTAAATTATTACTAACCCGACAATTAATTAGGAAATCTTGTCCTACAAACATTTTATTTGAAAAAAGTCAAGAAATGTTAAGGATTTAGAGTCGCAATGCAAAATGAAACAAGTTTGAACAAACTGAAGTTTTAAACAAACTGCATCATCAAAAAAAGTTGGATTCGTCATAGCATTAACAATATACAAAAATAAACTTATTAAATGAATTTGATTTATGTTGAAACTTAATTCAAGTAAAATTATAACGCATTTTTAGAATAGTTGCTCCGCAGTAATAATTTGTTAATAAGGTTTATACAGTTTAATCAACAAGCATGAAAGAACAATTACAAAATATCGATAAAAATATAACCGCGGAGATGAGCAATGTTTTAGATCAAAAATAAGAAACATCGTATATGTTAAAGGGGAAATCATAAATAACAATATAAAAACTATACTATATTCAGTATTTTGTTATCTTGTTAACTATCGCTTTTAATTTCTCTTTAAGCAAAGTTTATTACTTAACTTCATGCGTTTGAGTTTAGTAAAATAGTTTTTATCAGATTTTGACTTTGAAGCAATTTTTAAAATAAATTATAGTCATTAATTTAGTAGCAGAGAGATTTTGTAACTGTTCAAAAAGGGGAGTAGAATGTAAACTATGATTGATATTCACTAGTGGTATTAAATTTAGAAAAATAAAAGTATTTTCATTTGGAATCCGCGGGAGTGAAATATTATTTGCAATGATTCAAAAAAGAAACTTAAAATATTAGCAAAGGGAAATAAATTTATAGAAAAAAGTATTCACGAATAAAAACGTGATATTTAAAAAAAAATTGCATTTCATGACAAAATGAAATATTAAAGCATTAAGTTTATAATATTTTTAATAATTTTGCAGATATTTTGAAGTATAAAGTTTTAAAGCACAAAAGGGTTCTTTTTTTATAATTTTTAACATTTCTTTCAAAACTTACTGTTAGAGTATTCGTTCTAAAATTAGGGCAAAATAATCAGCAGCAATCTGTCTATTAAATTAACCATAAAGTTTATGGTAATTTTTTTTTACATTTAAGGATTTGGAAATGTAATAGTATGGTTAAAATAACCATAAGGCAAAACTATACGGTTCTTCTAACCATTTACAACCAGCATAGTTTCAAAACCTTAAAAAATTAACTGAACACTGCTGCTAGGCTTTTAATTAGGTAATGGGCTGTGGAGTTAGGTTGTGGATCATTTGTGTTTTATCAAATGAATCGTAGAATATGGTTTAATTAGTTAATCTGGTTGATTCACCCATTGTCTTTTAGTATTCAGCAGCCTTATTGGTGCTGCCATCTATGAGTTAATTAGTGTATCGATTTACATTAGTCCATGGTCACAAATTGAGGAGACTGGAATCTCTAGATATATATTGAAGGAAATGGTGGAAATATTGTGATGTCAATGCTGGGAATCGAACCCTTCTCTCTTTCATGAGATTGGCGGATTAGCTCTCATAGTTATAATACGTTTCTAGGATCAAGATACTAAGTGGCTTCATTAGGTGGGCCTAGTTGGGGTGATAAAATTATAAGGTGTTTAACCGTATTAGGTGAAAGCAGTTAGTAAATGGTTTTTCTCACAATTAAAAGTTTGGATACCATCTTAATTTTGGTTATTTGACTGTTTTGTTTGAATATGGTAAAATAACATTTAAATAAACTGTTATTTAACCATTTTTTTTTCGAAAAATTTCCGACATTGCAGCGTTTTATCAAAACTTATAACTGAATAAATTATCTTAGTTAGATAAATTATTGTCGATTAACATACAATCTAAAACTCCTTAAAAAAGGCAAAAGTTTTCCTATTTATCCTAGTTTTCCTAGTTATTTTCCTTTTAAGAAAGTTCAACCTTAATTTTTAATTTTGTTTCATTGTCTTTTTATGTTTGTAAACTAGGTATATATATATTTACAGATAAATATGAGATACCAGCATGTTTTTTATTGCATTTATAAACACACACGTGTCACAATCATTTTAGTCATAATTAATAATGTATTAGCGGAGTCTAAAAACGAATCAACAATGTCCAGAAATTGTGGTTTTGTAATTTACAAATTTTTAGACTTCTTACTATTATTAATGTTTGAAAGAAAGCAGTTGTTTATTTTCAAACTCAAAACTATAAGGAATTAAAATTGAAAACAGAAAATTGATAAATTAGAATATTTGCTCTTCAGTCAGAGAATATTAAATAAGTAATAAATAATTTTTTATTAAATTTTTTTCTAATCATGAGAATATTTTTATAAATGTAAAGTTTAATTCAATTTTAACTGTCGCAAAATTTAATGATTTTGGTAAGGAAAATAAAAAAATATATTAATTCTGTTTTAATAACATGCAAAAACATCTTAATACTAACTACTGACAATATTTTATTTTTTTCAAATTGAGAAATAATTTTACTTATTTATCCTTAAGAATGAAACATTTTTTGTTGCAATTACTTTGGTCATAAATATATTTTGGTTATAATGCATAATAAATATTCCGTGTGCTCTAATATTAGTAAATAAATTAGCAAGAAAGAAGTAAATGAGTCAGAAAGTTTTTAGGGTAAATATTACAGAAAAATATACAGCAAGGAATAAAAAAGTATGCTTCAAACTATTGGAATATAATAAAATATACCGTGAGTCTGGCCCTATTGGATATCCAAAAAAGGTCGGTGTTTTTTACCGCCATGCTTTGTTAATTCATTATTTAAAATTAATACTAAAATATGGTTTATAATATATGGTAAAATTTGATAAATGAGGTATAATTTGTTTATCTTGTCATGATACTTTAGAGGATGGTAAATAATTCCTATTTCCTTCGTTACATTTACTTTTCAGTCTTGTATTTATACCAAATATTTGTTAATAAGAACAATAATTTTGAAAGCTGCAATTCGCGGTAAATCGTTACCATACAAATGGAAAAATTACCAAATAAATGGTTTGAACTCAGTTTATTTTAGTTTTTATTGTCGGAATTTTTATTATTTTATTTATTTATTTATTTTTCACCAGAAATGTTATTACTATTCAGTACGGTAATTTTGCCAGAATTGTTTTCTACCCGTAATCTTTACGATACTAATATATTTTTACAGTTAATTGTACAAAAAAAATAGGTTAATATTAATAGATGGCAATCGAGGTAATTTACTGTGACGTCAAGAATAGTTTTTTGGACTTAAAACCGTCTACAATGCACAGCAGAATGGCATGTTGGTTTTTTAATCGGGAATGAATCATGCTTCTCATTTCTTTATTCACATTTTTTCTGTTACAAAGTTTTACAAAAAAAAGGAAAAAATATTTAAGTTAAAAATTACTGACATTTCATTGAATTCTTTTTAATGTAAATTTCCAGGTTCTTTTTTCATTGTAAGGAGCGGGTACTCAAATTTCAAGAAACTTTCTTCGTTTTAATAAATTCGTTAAACTCCAAGCGAGCATTTTGTCAAGGAAACGAAATAACTCTCCGAGAAAACGAATTTCGTCAGAAGTAAAGAAATATTTCGTCATTATAGTTTTTTTCCAAAAGAAAAATTAAACATTTAGAATAAAAAAAGAAAAATTTAAACATTTGTAATGCCTCCTGGTATTGAACGAGTGGTAATGTTAATCACTTTTCCGAATTTCACATACAGGTGCCGGAAATGGGATTTGATCTCGGGATCTTCCCGGTATCAAACCAACTCCTGGACCATCATACAGTCGGTCGGCTTCATTTCATCGTTCTAGTTTCGATCGTTTAGTTTTCTTCCTAGTTAACAATTTCGCACAATGCACAGAGATGAGGACCAGAGATGAGAAAATATTTTGTCACATATTTGAGAGTTCGCTTTTAGTCAAAAATCACGTGATTGCGTGACGAAATGATTCTCAAAATAAATTAAATATACTTCAAAGATTGCTGAATCATCAAAAGTGAGTTTTATTTATGAGAGAGTACAGTGCAAAAGTTAAAAAATGAATTGTAAAGTTTAAAGTTATTAACAATAAACTTAGAAAAACAAATTACTCTATGATCGAAAACAAGAATGTTCGTCAATTTTTTTTTAAATAAAACTGTTTATCCGATATATTTTACTTTAGTATTTGCACCAGCAATTAAAGGCGGTGTTTAAATCATTGCTTGCAATTATTACCACTTCATATCACTTGGATCAACTCGTTAGTTAACATTCATTTTTACCAATACTAATTTGTTAGGTTTTTCCGTAGAACGAAAATTACAAAAAAGCGTTACGCATTGTTAGAGATAAACAATAGGCTAAGAAAAAATACATTATGACTAAACATAAAATCATAACAAATAAAAATGTTTGTATTTTTTTTTAAAGATTTGTGCCTTAAAATTATTTGTTTACTATATCTCACGTTAAATTTAAACAAACTGGATCTCTACAAGTGTCGTCTTCGTTGGCAAATCCTAGCATTTGTCGATTTAGAAACCAATAGAGTTCGAAACTCATGCATGACGTCGCTTTTGGGTTCCAATTAAATCTAATTTTAATCGCATAATTAGGCATAATTACTTCACTTCTTCTCGAATTGCAAGAGCCCAATTTTTAAAGGTGTGGTTTAAATCATTGTCTAACGACGCCACTTCATTTCCCTTGTATTAACCTCCTTGTTCGTATATTTTCTCAATATTTTTAAATGGTTATATAGTGGGTAAATTTAAAACGTAAAACAATGTAAATTAAAAACAATAAAACTAGAAAAATATACATTGTGATCAAAAACAAAATTGCAAAAAATAAAAATTTTCGTCAGTTTTTAGTGAAGTATGGCTCATGATGACGTTTAACCAATGTTTAAAGGCGTTGTCTAAATCATTGTTTAACGACACCACTTCATTTCTCTTGTATTAACCTCCTTGTTCGTATATTTTCTCAATATTTTTAAACGGTTTTTATATAGTGGGTAAATTTAAAACGTAAGACAATGTAAATTAAAAACAATAAAACTAGAAAAATATACATTGTGATCAAAAACAAAATTGCAAAAAATAAAAATTTTCGTCAGTTTTTAGTGAAGTATGCCTCATGATGACGTTTAACCAATGCTTAAAGGCGTTGTCTAAATCATTGTTTAACGACACCACTTCATTTCTCTTGTATTAATCTCCTTGTTCGTATATTTTCTCAATATTTTTAAACGGTTTTTATATAGGGGGTAAATTTAAAACGTAAGACAATGTAAATTAAAAACAATAAAGCTAGAAAAATATACATTGTGATCAAAAACAAAATTGCAAAAAATAAAAATTTTCGTCAGTTTTTAGTGAAGTATGCCTCATGATGACGTTTAACCAATGTTTAAAGGCGTTATCTAAATCATTGTTTAACGACACCACTTCATTTCTCTTGTATTCACCTCCTTGTTCGTATATTTTCTCAATATTTTTAAACGGTTTTTGTATAGTAGGTAAATTTAAAACGTAAGACAATGTAAATTAAAAACAATAAAGCTAGAAAAATATACATTGTGATCAAAAACAAAATTGCAAAAAATAAATATTTTCGTTAGTTTTTAGTGAAGTATGCCTCACGATGACGTTTAGCCAATGTTTAAAGGCGTTGTCTAAATCATTGTCTAACGACACCACTTCATTTCCCTTGGATTAACTCTTCCTTCCAGTATATTACTTTAACATCCATTTTCCCAATACTTTTTGTTAGGTTCCCGGCGTTTGTGGCAGCAACTTAATCAAGTTTGTGCTTCGTTCGGAAATAAATTTTGAAGGCATCATTATCGTCTGGGGTGAAGTTTTTTTAAAACTAGTTTTAACGACTATTGGGTATCATATTTCACTGCACATCTAAATTGTAGTAGTTACTCTCTGTTCCCTGTAATTGAACGAGTCTGTTAAATCTGATCGATTAATTTTAACGACGAAAAAATTTTATCCATAATTACCTTTTTATATAATCCGTAAATATGTTTCAAAAAAGTGCGGCTCTTGGTTTTTTGGAGCCTTATATCTTAATTGAGATTTTCAATGACGTAATTAGCTAATCGGAAAGGTAATTAAACTAAAAAATGGATATTGTTTTTCTTCTTTCATTTATCGAAATTTCTTACTTTTCTGTTTGATTGGGCTTTTAAGAAATTTGCTATTTTTCAGAGCAAATGCAAATGCTTTTAACTGTTAAATAAATAATCCGAAGAAACTATAGCGGTACAATATGACTTGATTAAAAAGCATTATTTGCTTTAAATATTTAATCGAGTAATATTCTTAACTGTTTAACGTAGTTTATATGAATAGCAAATAGAAATAATTTTTTGTGCTTTTAAAAAATATACAGATTGTTCATTTAACTAACTAGTTGTACGTGATTTTAGCTACAATTTAGGATTTATATTGACTTGAATATGAAGTTGTGAATACTTTCATAATCAACCAAATATTTTATTTTATAACCAACATTAGGCAACTAACCCATTTTTGGGTTTACAAATATCAATGTTCGACTCTATACCCTGGTAAACTCAAATCCAATCTGGAAGATAGGGACAAACTAGCCTCCCTGAAGGACTTTTTGATGAAACTAACTAGCATTAGCGTTACACAGAGAAGAAAACAACATAACCTCCCATGGTTAGCCCAATGGAGAGGGGATTCCAATCTTGAAATCAACTACCAATGGGTTTGTTTTACGTCTGCAATGGGGTTGGTGGGATTTAGGCGCATAATTTCATTCGTCTCTTAAGTGATTCAAAATTGAATCACTTCATTGATAGATGAGCCCTCTATTCTTAGAGTCAACGCCGCTCAACAAAAATTACAAAAAAATAATAATTTAATAATGTTATGAAATTTTTTTAAAAATTATTTTAACTGGTATCGTCTAAGTGTCATTTTTTATGGGCTTCAAGTCATTTTAGTTATCCTAAGTGGTATATTTCGATTAGCATAGCGCCTGTTTGTTAACATATTCTAATAAAAGCTCTTGAGTAGTTAACAACTTTATGAGATGCTTAAAGCTTGCTAAATTTGCTACACTACCTTTCAGAATTCATCTCTTTATGACCTTTATTGTATTGCTCTGTTTGGATTAATTTTGTTACATTATTGAATTTCTACTATTCTGAGACATCGCAATGATGATGCTACTTTTTATAGTTATAAAGCATCTGTCTAATTCTTTTAATTATTTGGTTTTTTCTTTTATTTTCAACAACTTTATGAGATGCTTAAAGTTTGCTAAATTTGCTACACTACCTTTCAGAATTCATCTCTTTATGACCTTTATTGTATTGCTCTGTTTGGATTAATTTTTTTACATTATTGAATTTCTACTATTCTAAGACATCGCAATGATGGTGCTACTTTTTACAGTTATAAAGCATCTGTTTAATTCTTTTAATTATTTGGTTTTTTCTTTTATTTTCAACATTAATTTTCAACAACTTTATGAGATGCTTAAAATTTGCAAAATTTGCTACACTACCTTTCAGAATTCATCTCTTTATGACCTTTATTGTATTGCTCTGTTTAGATTAATTTTGCTACATTATTGAATTTCTACTATTCTGAGACATCGCAATGATGATGCTACTTTTTATAGTTATAAAGCATCTGTCTAATTCTTTTAATTATTTGGTTTTTTCTTTCATTTTCAACATTAATTTTCAACAACTTTATGAGATGCTTAAAATTTGCAAAATTTGCTACACTACCTTTCAGAATTCATCTCTTTATGACCTTTATTGTATTGCTCTGTTTAGATTAATTTTGCTACATTATTGAATTTCTACTATTCTGAGACATCGCAATGATGATGCTACTTTTTATAGTTATAAAGCATCTGTCTAATTCTTTTAATTATTTGGTTTTTTTCTTTTATTTTCAACATTAATTTTCAACATTCCTGAATATTTCGTAGAATAAATAATATTATTAGTATTATGGCGGTGATCACCATTACTAATATTTTAGTGGTAGTTAAAGTATCATCATTGACTTTTGGCAGTAACATATATATCTTAATTTGAAAGTAATATAATGATAATTATCTCGAAGAAATGAATAAAATTTTTTAAGTAAAAATTTGAATTATTAAGCAAATATTAGTAGACTAAAAATGGCGACAATTAAAATATAAAAATAATAAAGATAAGAAATCCTTTAAAGGGATCAGGATAACATTCTCCACATTGAGAACTTTCAGTTGAGATTAATATTCAACGATTGGGACTGGAAGGCCTAAACGGGCACCCCCAGTAGCCCCAAATTCGAATTTGAACGTGAATTGATTTGTTCCCAACGGACAGTTAGGAGCATGGGGAAGAGATCTAGCGTTGGAGAATTATCGAAAGATAACATCGCCAAAAATAAAGCCAACTCCCTATTTGCAATCGCGAGTCGCCAACAAGATTGTGAGAATTAGTATAATCATGTAACTGAGACATATTTGTGGTAAGAAAGAAAGAACAAAGAGTTATAAATGGATTTTTCTTCTCGATTAGGCGCGACAGTGAAAAAATCAATCTACTTTAGTATTGAAATGAAAAGCTAGCCGTTACATTGATCGATAAGAAAAGAAAAAAATATTTTATGTTTGCGTTTTATAAATTTTAATAAAAATTAACTATTTAACTTAATTTAATTAAAATTCGATTAGGAATGATTAAAAAATGAGTTTAAGAAATTAAAGAAATTTTAGAAGCTAGGAAATATATATATAAAATATATCTGTGTAATACCTATTGTATTATCACAATTAGTATTTCTCTTCACTAAGAAAGAAAGTATATTAGTAAAAACCGTAAGTAAAGTACAAAATAATAAAAAAATTTAACGTATTTTTAGCTCAGTAATTTTTGCTAAACCATTTTTTTGAGGATTTTGGTAAAATTAACAATAAAATATGGTTTAATATGTGATAAAATTTGGAAAAGTGGTAAAATTTGTTATGTATGGTAAGTTAAAGCATGATATAATAACCATTTATTCGGTCAAATTTACTTCCTTCAGATTTGTATTTTTTTCTAAATGATATTATGTACATATCTATGTACATATTATCTGGTTTACAAAATATTAGTAGTAAGAACTATTATTTTTTAAACCAGAATTTCCGGTAAACTGTTACCATATGATAAGAAAAATAATACCAATTGAATGGTTTAAACACCGTATATTTTGGTTATATTAACCAGAATTATCAGTCATATTTAAACAGAAATGTCATTATCATACTGTATGGTTATTTCAGCAGAAATTTTTCTCCATGTTACAATAACATTTTTTTGATATTTGGTTTAGAAAATCAAAGGCAAATGCTAGTAAAAATATTTGTAATTTATATTGATAAATGCATGTAATAATAATTATATATATTAGTAAATATATAAAATAATGTTTTCTGTTTTAACTTCATATAGTGCTAAATTGAAAGTCTTTTTAGAAAAAAATATCGATTATATTAAAATTAAGATGCATTAAAACTTGTTTTAGTGTTTTTTTTATAAGTGTTTCAGAGTGTCCAGACATTGTTTGTTATTCAATTTACCGAAGGATATTTCATTTCTTTGACGCAATAGAAGCAAACAAATTAATACTTCTAAAGATGGGAAAAAAAGGAAATTAAATACACGGTTATTACTACCCGAAGAAAATGCGAAGAAAAAGTAATGACCTTTTTTTGTCAGTCTTGATTAAGACTCTGCATTGGTTTTTCGAGGGAAAATATAACAAGACACATTTTATTTTGCGAGATTAAATCTGCAGCTATGGTTTCGGGAAAAATCTTTTCGTCATTTATTCCGAGTTTTTATTTCCTAAGGCAAAATAAATTTTAAACAATGTTAATGTGTTAACAGGTTAATGTGCTAACCATCATGTGTTTAGTGAGATTAAATCTGCAGTTATGATCCCGAGAAAAACTTCTATGTCTTTTTTTCGAATTTTTATTGCCTGAGACAAAATAAATAATGAACAATGCTAATGTACTAACATGTCAATGTGTTGAACATCACGTGCTTTGTGAGATTGAATCTGTAGCTATAATGTTGACAAAAATCTTCGTCTTTTATACCGAGTTCTTATTACCGAAGACACGAACAATGTTCTTGTGCTGGCTTGTCAATATATTACACGTGTTTTCTGAGATAAAATCTGAAGCTATGATGTCCTCCTTTTATCTTTTATTTTTAGTTTTTATTGCCTTAAGTCAAAATAAATTTTGATCATAGTTAATATGCTAATATATCAATATGCGAACATTCCCATTATATTCAAAACAAAATTTGCAAATCAAAATCAATCAAATGTCAAATCGAAATTGGAAAACTTCTTTTCTAACAATGTTATTTAATTTAAAGTATGAGAATTTTAAAAAAAATATTTCATCAAAAATCAAATTTTGTGGGTAGATAAATTTTAAATAATATTTTAACAATAATATGATTAATTCAAAACATGAAAACAAGTTTTGAATCATTTCGGACATTTCGAGATAGTTTATTAAACTGTTTAATTCAATTTAATAATTGAAGTAAAATAATTCTTAAATATGTAAAAATTGACTTTTAACTACTTTTTTTTCTTTCTTAAAATTTTACTACTATTTTTCGGTTTTTGATTTTATTGAATAAATTATTAGAAAATAATAAAATCAGATTTATAAAATTTTGTTTATTTTATAAACTTGCTTAGAATTTTAATTTGTTTCATAACTTTAACTAAAGTCAAATTAAAGTATGGATATAATGGAACATAAATAAATGGATGATAATATGGTACAATTTACCACATTTCTAGTTCTTAGAGAATACTTAAAAGCTCGGTAATTTTTACCAAAATGTTTTGTTCATGATTTTGGTAAAATTAACAATTAATTATGGTTTTATATAAAATGCGATAAAATTTTTTGAATGTAATAAAATGTGGAAATTTTATCATGATAAATTAGAGCATATTACAAAAACGGTTTTTATCGTGGTTTATGCTTATTTTACAAGAAATATCATTACAATACAGAATTTTTTTTCTCCGTAATACATTTAATAGAAATAATTCCACATAATTGAACAACATAACTCAATCCAGCCCCACAACTGAGCAACTTAACTCAAAAATGTTAGATGTTAATATTTTTCAGTTACATAGCATTTTTTCCCATAAATTTGATTAGAAAATAAAATAAAAGAGCCCGAAATATTATAACTCTGTAAGGAATACAACAAAGAAGTTTCAGCAAATAGTGGTACAAGTTACTGTCTATGTTGTACTTTCAACCATGCTTGTTTTTCAATAAAAACTTATTTTTTCCCTGAAAAGTACTGCAGTATTTGCTCAAAACAATTTTAATGAAACAAAACTATAATGGATTTTTTTCATCAAAATTCTAAGTTGATTGTCTATAACATTTATCATAAATCGAGGTTAAAATTGGTGCAAGGTTTAACATTCAACATACTTCAACTAATTAAAAAAATGAACTAAATAACAATCAAATTAACCTAAAGTAACACATAAAATGCTTCCATATTTAATTACTCAACCCCTTTATAAACTATTTGTTTCAATGATATTACGTTAAATTACTTTGGGAATGAGAGTAAATCATAATAAAAAATTCATTTAGCTAATAACATTTAGGTTACAATTACTAATTTGATTGAGTTAATTTTGTTTGGTGAGAAAGTGGGTAGTATATTCGAAATTTAACCTATTCTAAAGAATCGACTCCACAAACTTCTGTGCATATAGATTACCGAATTAATAAATTCTGTATTTATAACAACAAATAAGCTTGTTAAGAAATGATCAAATGAACGAGTGCATAACTAACAAAGGAAAATATCTTACCTTTACTAACAGCTAACAAAGTAATGCAATGCAGATATTAACAAATTTTATCATTGCTTCTTTGTCTTTTGAAGTTATCTGCAAATTGCCGCACATGAAAATATATTCCTATCGGCATTTAAAAATAATTAAGTACATGGGAAGAACACCTCCCATGGCTTTATATATGGTTAACTTATTATTTATTTATATTTTGCTATGGAAAAAAATTTTAAATTTTAAATTTTGTCAAGGAAATTTAATAAAGGTCATAGAATTTCCCCGAAACTAGCTATGTAGTTAAATATGCATTTGGTAAAACTATTCATAAAATGCTTAAAAACACATTATCAACCTAAAGGGATCTTTTGCCTACTTCAAAGTAAGAATGGAGTTTTTTAATTTTGTCTTATATAAAAGATCAATTTTTCAATAACAGTTTTGGCATGTTTTATAAAAAAAGATATTTTTTCAATAATTGATTCAGAAAATGAGAATTAAATTAATTTCTCTTTTTTCAGTTCTAAAAAGTGAGTATTTTTAGATTTTTTTATTAAAAAAATGCTTATAAAGACACTTTCTGTGTTAAAAAATATTTTGTAATGGAAGTGATATGTTTTCTAATAAAACTTAAAAATATTGAAATAATAAAATAGTTTTAAAAAAGTAATAGAACTGCAATCTAATTTTTGAAACACTTATACACGCTTGGGCTACTCACTTTACGCAAATTTTATTTTATACAAGTACTTTTTTCTCAACGAATATAGCTCACGAAATTTCCACTTTATCATGAAAAGATCATATAAACATTACTTGTATAACATAATTTTTTAAAATAGATATTTTTTAACTTATAGAGAAACTTAAAATGAATTGCATCTCTAGAGGAATCAACGACGTGAAAGAAGTTAAAAATCAAAATTCAGTTAAAAAAGTTAAGTAGTTTGAAAAACCTGAAGTACAGGAAATCGAAACAAAATAGGAGTTTAAAAATCAGGTATTCTCTTTGAAAACGATAGCTTTTTTGAATTTCAAGTAGGAAGTTTTTTAAGCCTTAAACGGAAAAAAAGTTTTTCGGTCATTTTTTTTTAAAGATTTAAAAAATTCCTGTTTATTATGTTTATTTCTACGCAGAAAAAAGAAACAAATTATCCATGCGAGGTAGAGGCAAACATGTTTATTTCTGTTAAAATACATTCTGAAATTTTTCTAAAAAATTTAACAGCTTTGTTAACTAATACTATTATTTAAGTAGAGATTATTATTATTTTTTTTGATGAAGATTAACTTCTAATGTCAGGTAGTCAATAAAGTGAGACATTTTTTTTAATATAGCAGAAAGAAACTTTAAAAATCAGTATCTTAAGCATAAGCTTCCGTGTTTAATAATTTGAGCTACTGAGATTAGTAAAATTAATTATTAAAACAAAGCATCTTCCTCTTTTAAAAAATATAAAATTTTTGTTATTGTTTGACCAATACAAAATTTAATTATTTCCTTATTAAAAGAAGATAATTTTCACTTATATTCAAAAGCAATTTTATCTAGAGAATATTGGTTTATATTAGAGATTGAAGATAAATTGTTCCGAAATGTTTTGAAAAGCCTTGTTGAAAACGAAAGGCATTTATAAGAAAAATTATCCGATTGCCTTAATGATTTTTTTCTTAATTAGTGTATTTTATTTGGATTTTAAAAATAAAATACACTATATTTGAATCCATTTTGGTTTTTATAAATCGCACGGTGAAAAAAATTTTGGCAAAATTTTTGTAATGTACAGTAATTACATTTCTGGAAAAAGAATAAAAAATTCTGCTAATGGAAAGTTAAACATGCAGTATTTAAATAATTTATTTAATAATTTTTTCATTCAGAAGGTAACGGTTTGGCGGAAATTGTGGATTTTGAAATTATAGCTTAAATATATCAAATATATTGAAAAAAAACACGATCAAATATCTAATTTTAAGCAATTTACATGTAAAAATTGCAGCACTCATAATATTTACAGATAAGAAAAAGTTAATAAATTTAAAGAATCATGATGATTCGAGCCCGGTGAAAAAACTCGAGTAAAATTACCGTACTGTATTGTAATGACATTTCTGGTAAAAATAAATCACAACATTTGCTTAATTTTATTACATATTATACAGCATATAGCTTATTATAATATTTTGTCAATTTTACTGAAATCATTACCAAAGCATTTCGTTAGAAATTGACGAGCTTTATGGACTTTCCATCGAGCCCGTAAGCACGGTTAATATATGTTATCGTATTCTGGTACTTTTGACCATGCCCCTTTTTCAGAGCGATAATTATTGTAACAATAAACTTTCAACCTTAATTATTGAACTTAACAAAACAATTTTAAATTTTTTTTTCTCATTTGCATTTAAAAGTCAAACATGATGCATAATGCAATTGAGTAAAAGGACAGGAATAAATATCAGAAAAAAGGCTAGAGGATCCTTTTCTTTATGCAATAGTTATACTTGTGTTTTAACTAATCTTTTCTTGTCTCTTTAGGTTATTCATAGATCTATATGATACGTCAGATAATGGCACAAGTAAGATCTCTTTGTTGAGCCGCCCTGAATCTTCCATGTGTGATAACAATCATCATAAAACATTGTTAAGCGTAGATTCAAGAAACATGACCTTAAGGGATGACGTATTACAGCCTGGGGAATTGAATGCATTTGGTAAGAAATGTCTATTGATAGCCAATTATTTGCATTTCATTATTTTTAAGTATGGCATAATTGCAAACCTTTTACAGAATTTCAAATTACAAATATTGTCATACGTGTTTATTAAAAATTGTGATTTTACGAGACAAATAGATGAACAACTGAGTCATATGTCTGCATAATGATACAAATGCTCGTTTTCTAAAATTTATGACAAGCAAAACTACTTCAGGTTGTGATCGAGAATCCGTTCTTACTTTATAATGTAATATAATATAATATAATATAATATAATATAATATAATATAATATAATATAATATAATATAATATAATATAATATAATATAATATAATATAATATAATATAATATAATATAATATAATATAATATAATATAATATAATATAATATAATATAATATAATATAATATAATATAATATAATATAATATAATATAATATAATATAATATAATATAATATAATNTATATTATATTATATTATATTATATTATATTATATTATATTATATTATAATACCGTCATTGAACAGTCGATACAATTTTTTGGGATTATGACTACTAATGATCAACTCCGTAGCCTTGTAATCTTCAACCCAATCCAGAAGACAAGGGAACACCTGGATCAATCATTGGGAGAAATTGCCTTCATGGAGAGCTGTTTGATGAAACTAACCCACATGTCCGTTACATGGAGAGGAAAACCACAAAAACCACTTACGATCAGCCTGATGGTAAGGAGACTCTAACCCATGATCCGTCTTCCATTGAGGATATTTTACGTCAGCACTGTGGTCGGCGCAAGCTGGATGCTGAATTCGTATTGACCAGCCATCGCAGATATTCGAATCTGGTTAACCATATTGGATGGTGAACACTCTATCCCCTGAGCCATCATGGCTCAACATTCCATTAGTCAATAGTTAAAATTTAAAATATCAATGATTCTGGAAAGTTGCAACAAGCACTGATGTATTTACTTCATTCATGAGTTATTTTCGCCAATAAAAGGCACAAATGTTTTTAGGTATGTAATAAAGATAATTATTATTCTTATAAGAAGATTTACATAAATCGGTCTGCAAAGCAGTGGGTACTATGTAAAGTTCCATTTAAAAAAAACTATAATTTTAGCTCCAGTTAAGAAATTTTACGATTCCATTGATTTACATAAAATATATAGATTGTGCACAAAACGATTCAATACATTTATATCGATATGTGAATTCTATAGCGATAAATTTTTAAAGTTGGGAATTTTTCTTCGGCGATATCCACTGATACAATACTAATTAAAAAAATATTTTGTACTTCCAGTCCACTTCTCTGACGAAGGTTTAGAATGCGACATATTGTGGAGTCTTCAGATCAAAATACAGGAACACGAATGCTCTAAAAGCAAAGATCAATCTTTGTGCTCTGGAAAAGGTTTCTGTGATAATTTTTCCAACACGGTAAGAATAATTGTTTTTTCATATAAATTATTTAACATGCTATAAATTATGCAAATTTAAAGATGGGAATAGCATTTGCAACACATATGAGACAGTGTATGCAGTAGCATAAATCCAGAATTTGTGAAATTCAAAATATATTTAAAATTTCTCTAAAACCGTTTTTAAAATTTTCCCAAAACATTTGTATTTAATCAATTAAACGCAGAGATTTTTCTTTTCCAATAGCTGCTGTAAACGGTAGTCATGCATAATTCTATTTATTAAAAATAATTGACTATGTGTTTATTTTCTGTTACAACAGATGCCTAAACTCGTCGATGAAAATTAATGAAATTTACTGATAATTTGTAAAATATAAGCTGATTTTTAAATCAGAATTGCATAAAGAGTTTTTTAATCTGATGGATATTTTTGATTTCGGCATACATTTTGAGAAAAAAAAATTGAGTTATAATTATTTACATTGTAATTAATCAATTTTCTTTATAATTCCATTTCGAATATAGTTTTTTAAAAACTTCTACTTTACATCAGAATAGTTTCACATTTAACTAACTAAACAATTTTTAAATAAATTAAACAATTTCAAAAATATTTGAAATATGATTTTGAATAGTCCTAAAAGTGGATTTAAAAATAAAATTGAGGATAGAAACGAATATAAACGCATATTTTTAGGCATTCAATTTATTTTGTTAAAATTATAATACACTCTACACAAAAAACTCACTTAACTTCATTTTGAGCTTAAAATGACAAAATATTTTGGGAATAATTAACTATAGCAAAATTTAATTTACAAACTAAATTTTTCTATAATTAATGCAAATGTAAACTATTTAATTATGATAGAGTTATAGTTGAGTTATTAAAATGTCTGCATTGTGTTGAAACAAGCTAGGTTAAAGAGATTTTTAGCCATACTATAATTTAAAATTGATACTTTTGATGTTAAATCTCCTACTCTTTTGTTATTAAAATATTTGTTTTTCTTTTTAATTTTCTATTCAAAGAAGGTAGTTCAGTTTATAGTTGAACTTAAATCAACTTATATCTTCTCGCAAACCATTTTAAATCTTCTTTATGGTTCAAATGTACAAAAATGTTTACTAAATTATTTCCGAATGTTTAATAAATTATTTTCGACGGAGAAAATCATTAGTATAAATATAACATCGTCGTGCAACGGATTATACTTTTTGCAGGGGCGTGCATATTCAAATGTCATAATTTTTGTATACATAGAAATCTTGCTTCATCTAGCGAGATTGTTTATTGAATTAGAAATTCCGTAAAAATACATATGTCTAAACTTATAACTGTAAATAAAGAAAATAAGTCTTCAGTGTTAAGTGAAAAATATTAAACTTCGTATCTATTATTACGCATCGATATTATCTTAGTTACAAATCAAATAGCTTTTGTTTAGATAAAACTATTTTTTTAATTTCATATCATGAAAGTTTTATATCTAATATGCATTAAATCAAATAAAAAATTTTTTTATTCAAAAATATTATGTTAATACCCGTTTACTTGTCTAACAATTTTAGATTTCTTTAGTTTTGGTTCGTTTATTTAGTTTTAGTTCGTTTATTCAGTTTTAGTTCGGTAATGTCTTCATATCATTTCTCTTTGCGTTTATCATCGCAATAGTATATTAAGATTTTAAAAATAAACGTCATTTAAATGTGCATTAAGTTTAAAATTTTTGTAATTTGTCATAGAATTTAAGTGAGTTTACTCGAATAAAAGATTTCGCGAAGAATACAATACATTAGACGCATATTTCTATTACAAAATTATTTCCTGGAAAATATTCTCTTTTCACTAATTATTAATTAGTTGCGATTGAATTCTTTTAAAGTAATGTCCAACTAATCACAGTAAAGATCAAGTAATTTGATGAACACACCCGACAATCAATGATTCCGTGAATACGACTCTCTATTTCCACTTCACAGAATATCATTATCCTGAACACTCTAAATAATGATCAGCTTGATTGCACTCCTTTTATTCACTTTTAAGGAAACTCTTTAAATAAAAGAAGGCTTAAAAGCTCTAATTCTGCGCCTTTCAAAAACTTCTAACGGGTAATTTCGAACCCTGTTTACTGCTCGATTTCGCCAGTAACTTTACACGTGCCTAGATCCCTATTTTTGTTTCTTTCTCCATTGTCTCTATCTCATTTAATGTCTGCCTTTTTTTTATTTTTCCCAGGGGTCTTTTTCGTGTCGTTGCTGTGCTGGATTCGTGGGCAAATATTGCGAAGAAAGGGATGGATGTTACGGCAACCCTTGCCAACATGGAGGATTTTGCGTGGACATTGCCGAGGGACTAGTGGGAACTACTTTTCAATGTCTCTGCCCACATGGTAGGACAAACATGTTTTTTTTCTCTTTTGGGTCGTTTAACCATCTGGTTTTAGTCTGTCTCTGGAGATTAGATTTGCTTAGCTTTGACGGAGAAAACTTTTGACATTCTAGAATAACCAAATTGCTTAAAAAATTGCAGTATTACAGTAATGATCATATTAGTAACAATAATGATAAAAATAAAACAAGGAAAACAATGTTTTTTTATTAAATAAAGCATTTTCTTGGTTAAAACTTCATTCGCTTCAAAAATACAGAAATTGAAAATAATAGTTGACATTTTTCAAAAGCTGAAAAATAGGCACTCTTTGACAAGACTTTCCAGACTTGAATTAAATGTCTTTACATCTCCTGAAATGTTATCAAATGTCTTGAAATAATTCACGTCTGGCAAGCCTTGAAAATGGATGTCTCTTTTTGAGCGCTTGAAGCATGTCAACTGTTATATCCAATTTGTATAATCAAGTCATTATCTATTCGTTTAATCAAATAATATCTTACCGTTTCAGTTTCTGAAGATTTTTTACTTAACTAAATCATTTTCTGTTTGAATTAATTTAGAAACTGAAATGTTTTTATGATTACTCACATTTTTGGCGTTGTATAATATATCATAAAAACCTTTTTTTTGAACCCTTGAATACAAAAATACAAAGATAAATTGATAAATGGTTATATTGATAACAATAATAATAAAAATAAAAATGAAATAGATAAAACAATAAGCTGTGTTTTTTCTTGAACAAAAACATTTTTAATTTATTTTAGAATCAAAAATGATTTTATGATTTCTAAGAATCTCTACAAAAATATAACTTGAATTTTTCTTTTTGAGAACTCTTTTAAATTTCTATATGTAAAATCTTACCGCTTAGTTACCGAAGTTGTTTTTTATGACATGAGAGCTCAGTGCTTTTTCATTAAAATAAATATTTGCAACTATTTCATCTATATATTATATAAAACGCTAATACGTACGTATGTATGTATCAATAAAACCGATGATATTTCTTTTCTCGCGCTGGCAACAGTTTTCATTTTAAAAAGGTACTGGATTCGGCGCGCAAGAGCACGTAGTGAGCAACCCGATAACAATAACCAGAGTGAGCATTCTCAGGTTTNTAAGATAATTGATTCCTTTATGATTTCTAAGAATCTCTACAAAAATATAACTTGAATTTTTCTTTTTGAGAACTCTTTTAAATTTCTATATGTAAAATCTTACCACTTAGTTACCGAAGTTGTTTTTTTATGACATGAGAGCTCAGAGCTTTTTCATTAAAATAAATATTTGCAACTATTTCATTAAATTTAATATGCAAGGAAATTTTCTTACTTCTTCATAAGAACTGGTGAAAAAATAAACTAACCACCAATTTAAGAATGTATAAATAAATTTACTTTCGAAAAACGGACTTCGAAGATAATTTAACATTTGTCAAACTGTCAAAAGACTGTTAATAATGTTGGCAAAATAGGTAATTTTAGATGCACATTGAACCATTAAACTGTTGAACTGCCATTAGATGTGTTTAACTTCTAAATGGCATTTTTACTCAATGCTTGTTTATCATTAAAGAAGAAAAAAATGAAGAGAAAAATATTATTAGCTGAAAAGTAGTGCTACGATACCAATTAAAGAATCTAATTTAAATCGAGAACAGAACTTAAAAGACTCCATCAATAACTTTGGTCATAAAAGGTAAGTCAATAACTTTTAAAATTAAATTCTTGGAAACAGATTCAGTTCATAATTCTCCTTTCATTTTCCTAAAGTTAATAATTTCTATTTTAATGGTATTAAAATATTTTCACTTGAAATTAGAGTAAAGATTACATGCGTAAAATTAATTATTTATAGTTATTTAATAAGAGTTTATAATTATAGTTATTTCTTAATAGTTGAATAACAGTTCCTCAGCTTGAGATTGCACACGGAAAAGAAATACTGTACTGTATGCTAAAGACATTTCTCATAAAATACCCGTAATTCTGGTAATAAGTACGTGGTATATAAACCATTCATATGGTAACGGTTAACCAGAATTCCTGGTTTTCAAAATTATAGTTTTTTTATTATACTCTTGGTCAAAATATAAAACTGAAAAGTAAAATTATTGAAAAAAGGGTTTTGCTCTAATGTATCATAATAGAGCTCCTACATTTTAACACACATAATAAATTTTAATACACATTATAAAGCAATGTTTTATTGTTAAATTTACCAAAATTATTACAAAAGTGCTTATGTAAAAATTACGGTATATTTGGTGTTCCCATAAAGCCAAAAATATGGTAAATTTTTCAAAATTCTAGTAGTTTCAACCATACATTTTTCTCAGTGCATATTAAACAGAAAAATGAATGCAAGGTACATACATTTATTTTCGATATCTATATATTTGTTTTAATATTAGTCAAATTTTTATTTCAAATTAAGTAGGTTGCAAATACAATTATTACTCTTCTCCGAAATAACAATTATTTATGTATTTAAGATATTTTTAAGTTGGATAATCAATTTATGAATGGTCCTATGTAAAAAAAGAAGATGAAAAAAATTAATCTTTAGACGATATAGAAACAATTTCTCGCTAGTTTATAAACGTCATTTTTTACTCTTTATTATATTGTATTAATTAAAAAAACAGTATGCTCTATCTTTTAAGCATTTGTAAAACGAGAAATTAATGGCAAAATAGGTCCATTAAAATGCATATTAAACCATTAAAATGATTGAAATGTTTTCGTAAAAAAATGTGCTTGATAAATAATGATCATACTAATTTGTTTTATGTCCTGATGGCGTATATTAATACATAATCTATTACCGATGTATACATCATTAAATTAACCTTCACCATATTTATTAAAGGAAACTAATCGTAATTTTTTAAAGCAATTAATCACTCAATTTTTAAAAACAGAAAAAAAGCTTCATTTTCTGATATAAATGGGAAACGAAGACAACATTATTTTTAGCTTATTACACTCTTAAATTGTATTATTTGCAGCGGAAGGAATTAGATAATTACATTTTATTTTATTATTCTAATTGGAGCAAACTTAACGATATTATGGCTCAACAATATCCGAAATTTCTAGCAATGTAAGTTTTCTGAACATCGTGATGCATAGAAATAAATAATCTAGATATGTTTGGACAAACATATTAATATTATTGATCCATATATCACTAGAGTTAAAAGAGTAATATACATGCACTGGAATTTTCCATTTATTCGTCACATAAAACATCAAGATCTGAAATATTTATAATTTGGTAGAAACACCTTTTTTCCAACTACTACGGAAACCAATTTTGTTAGTAGGTGATAGTAAGCTTCCAAAGTACTAATTAGTAAGTACTAATAGGTGAGAAGTACTAATTAGTAAGTACTAATAGGTGAATAGTACTAATTAGTAAGTACTAATAGATGACTAGTACTAATTAGTAAGTACTAATAGGTGACTAGTACTAATAGTAATTGTACTAATAGGAAGGAGGCCTACGCAATAAGAGTTTCTGACAAAAAACGTTTGTATATTTCTTTTAACTAGTTTTACAGGGGCCGTTCATTAAAAATGTCCCACTTTTTTCAGTGCTTTTTACTCTCTTTTTCTTTCTGTCGCAAAGTTTCTAACTTTCCATAACATCTAGCCCCCTTGCCACACGTCATGCTATATTAAATCAGCATATGCTAGCTTTTTAGTAACAAAACACATGTCATTCCTCATGTCTTGCATGTCAAATTTCACTAAGTGTTTTTACAATGTATAATGATTGGGTGCGTATTTACTTCGACGATAAATTCATGTAAACAAATAATAAAGAAAAAAACATTTAATTTGTAAATTTAAATGGTTTTATTCAAACCAAACCATGAGATTTCACGCATTTTGTTACCCCACTTCTCTAAATTGTGAAAAATCGTAACGATTTAATGAAACCCCTCCCTCCTCTCTAAGAGTGACACTATTTATGTATGGCTAATAAAATTTTTAAATAAAATTTGAAAGATCAAAATTTCAAATCTAGTTCTTAAATATTAATTAAATTGACTAAAACAATGTTTTTCAGGTTACCGTGGCAGATCTTGTGAAGGAGAGGTGAGTTTGTGTGATCGCAAGCCCTGTCTTAACAATGGAACATGTACTGGAAACCAGACTGAGTACACATGCGAGTGCCCAAAAGGTTTTGCTGGCGCTGACTGCGAAACTAATGTAAATGAATGTCTTTCTAACCCCTGTGTTCATGGGGTTTGTGAAGATGGTGACGGTGGATATAAGTGCTACTGCTTACCCGGTGAATGTCAATATTTATTTACTGATCACAAAAATACTGTTTCATGATTATTAGTTGTAAAAGTTATTTATTGCTTGGGAAGAGGTTATTTCTGAAAAGTATCAGACCTCAAAGTAGCTTTAAATTATTCCTTTCTGCGGAAATTAACCCACTAAAAGATGCACCGAGTCTCTGAACTTCAACTGTACTAAATATTTTGCTCGGAAAAGCCACCCTATTTTAAAAGCACATAAGGCTTCCAACAATTCGCTTCGTGACTACTCGCCCTCTGTCCTATCTGCCTTCTGAATTATCCGGATTTGTTAATAACGAGGCCTGTCATTTGTTAAATTCGCCGTTGGAGGAACCCTTGGAAAAGCGGTCTTCTGCAAACTTTAATCCCTACCTAGCAAAATATGTGAAAATGATTCCTCAAAATTGAGCAAAAATATGACAAAATAGCTCCAACCCAAATAACAGTTTAATTTGAAAACGTCTTTTATTCAAAATAGAAACAGACCATACTCATTTTCGAGTAAAATACAGTATTCAAAATTGAAACAGACTATACTCATTTTTGAGCAAAATGCAGTATTCAAAATTGAAACAGACTATACTCATTTTTTGAGCAAAATGCATAGGTGGAGAAATGTATGAGAAAGATGTCCGTTGGCTGTCAGATAGATTTGAAACAAGGACCTCCCGGCATGATGCTCGAATCATTAAAGCTATTCATCCCCGTCCAGGGTGTGTTAGGAAGTTTTACACAGTAGCCACATCAATGACCAAAATAAGAAAAATTTTCTAAATAAAACAAATTTTTTTGTCTCCAAATATATTCGGGTATCTCGAGTTTATTTTATAACTGTTGGCTATAAAAAATGATTAAGATAATTGATTCCCGAGTTAAAACTTTATTTTTAAAAGTTTAATCTGAATTTGTAATATTGAATTATCAATTAATACGTTTTTCTCAATCCCAGTTTTAGTGTCCATATTACTTAAGAGGAGTCTTTACCACGACAGAAGTCCTTCATTGAAAATTTTCTTTTACACTGATTTGTATTTTCAAACTTAAATTACAGAAAGAGTAAGCTCAGAAAAATATAGAGTAAACCCTGAATTTTTATACATTAAAAAACATAAATGTATCAAAATCCAAAGCTGGTATAAATTCACAGAATTATGCTCCTAATCTATGGATAGTTTGTGTGCAATTTAAAAATATTTTTTCAACATTTGAAACTTCACGGTTTACTCTTAGTTTACGTGATGTCATTGTTCTCTGAATAAATTAACCAAAGGATGGAGTTCATCCAGTGTTATTGAGTCCTCTTTATATTTTCTGTTTTCAAGGTTACGGTGGTGATCATTGCGAGTTCGAGTACGATGAGTGTGATTCAAGCCCATGCATCAACGGAGGAGCTTGTGAAGATTTAGTTGCCGGTTACCGTTGCCACTGTGGACCAGGCTACCAAGGACGTCGCTGTCAGATAAAAGTAGATCTCTGTCAACCCAATCCTTGCCTCTCACCAGCGCAATGCGTGGACAGAGGTAACAACTACAGCTGCATCTGTCATCCCGGATACAATGGTAATCTATTATGGATATCAAATAATCTAAATATCAAATTATCTAAATTAATAAAACGAGTTGGGTTCATTAATTTCATCTGCATTTTGAATTAAGTGATCTTTTCTACAATGTTAGGTCTTGTCACCGATATGTAATGTCACCTTGCACAATAAAAATTGTAAAACGGTGTTTAAACTAGCGAATAAATAAGAATCAAGGTTACACCAATAAAAAAGAAATTCAAACAATTCAAAATCAGTTTATATGTTGAAAGAAATTGAAAAGTGTTATTAATTGTTATTTCAATATTCACGTCAAAATTGAAAGTCTCATCAATGACAACAATAATAGATTTTATATGACGCTCTTAATTCTAGTTCATCGAAGATATTATGTATAAGGTCTATTATTAAGAGTCTTATTTTGAAAAGATAAGGTTAAATTGCTGAAAAATTTAAGTTTTATTTTTTATCGCAATTCATTAATTACATGTTTAAAGGAATTCTATTGTTTGGTTAACGAAATGAAAACTTTTAAACATTCTAAATATACGCAAAATATACACAAAAGAAGAAAGTGACCGCCCTAAATAACTATGATCAAGTAATAGGAATTTTACGTACTGAGACTCAATTTAATGGTGTAAGTATTTTAATTAGAAAATGCCGAAATCAATCACAAAAACGTACTTTTCTAAAGAGACGTAGCTTTTTTTTTCTCACAAAAAATGGGGAGTAACCACAAACTGGAAAATATGGTCCCGATAATTTTGAAACTCTTATTATTAATTTTTGAGTATTTCACAATTAAATGACAGAATTTATATTATAAAGGAAAGGAACATTTTTTCCATCCTATTTTCCACTTTTTGTATTTATGGAGTTCATCAAAATGGTCAGTAAACGGCTCATATAATGGATTATTGCCGGATACTTTTATTTATACTAAAGCTATAAAAGATAGATAAAAAAGACTTATACTTAAGTTATAGATAGATAGCCATTATTTGAATACTATTTCGAAGAAAAATATTCGCATATCATAACTTACAATTTATTTCCTCGACGAGAAAAAAATACCCAATTAGAGATTAAAATCTAACCTTCCCTTTCAAGGGGGAAAAATTATTCTTAAAAAAGAATTATAATTCCCGAATGATCTTTAACGATTTGAAAAAAACCACCAGCACGGGGACTTGCAGAAACGCAAATTTTAAATCTTATTGAATTTGCTTGGTGTATAGTTGACTCCAGTTTTGGTGCTGATGTAATTTCTTTTTCAGTGTATGTATCTACATTTTTTATTTACATTTTCACCTGCTATTGTTTAATTTATTTATTCAATTTTTATTTTTTATCTATTCAATTTTTATTCTTACAACACTTGCATTCATAGTAAATTTATGGCTTCATTGCAATAACATTTCGTTTAAAAGACATGCACATTTTCAGCTTTGTATCTGTACTAACTCTTTCAAACAATTGTAATTTTGCCAGTTTTATATAATTATTGCACGATAACTACAGTTCTTTTCTTTAAAATGAATATAGCTTACCTGAATACCAAAACTGGCGGCAACTTTACCCCTAAGTGTCAACACTGTGTAATTTGTTGTTGACGTATGCCATTAAGTCAGAGGGGGAGCGATTGTTCTTGTTTTCCAGTGGCGCCATCTATGGCCAAAAATTCGACTTCTGCCACACCTATACGTCACACCCGTTTACAGGGTGAACCCATTCATACATCCTTTCGTTCGTCCACAGACCGTAATTAGTGTGTAATTTAAACTAATCTAATGAAAGGTGATATTTCTTAAACTTAACCATTATTTTTAAGGTCCTGGTTGCACCCAGCATTATGATCCTTGTTATCCAAATCCTTGTCAAAATGGTGGAAGCTGTTGGCCAAGTTTAGATTCATATTTCTGCTCTTGCAATCCAGGGTTCACTGGAGATCTATGCGAGGGTGAGTTTGTCACATTTTCAAATGCAGCGCGCACCATCTTTCACATAATTTACCTGTATCTCATTCACTTTATTTGCAGAAGCCATGGTAGCAGCACAACCTTTGCCTAGAACTCTGGAGGATCCTGGGGAGCCAGATGAAGGGGGGCATCACGGTGAAAGTTTAGATCGTTGGCACAATTTGTATCTAGTTGGAACGATGCTGAGTATGGCAGCCGCTCTGGTGGGATTAGTAGCTGTCGTCTGTCACTGCCGTATCAACAAAACTTACCAAAGATTTACTCGAAAAATTGGAAGATCATGTTCTGACTTGAAGCAGCAGAAACTGTGAGTATTTGAATAACAGAAAAATATTTCTTCGTGTTTCATTCATTACGCATGTATTAAAATTAAAATAAAGATTCGGGGCTGTCATATCTCAGAGGTTAGAGAATTGGACTTAGGTTTAGAGAGGGATTTGATCATGAGAATGGTTAGACCCACCGGGTACATACGATATGCGTACTCGAATTAACTGTGAAATTGAAAGTCGTGTGTTTGGTCTCTGGGCAGTACCATGGGTACAGAGATCTGGATAAAATTTCCTTCCCCTTCAGAGCTATGTCTAAATAGAGGAAGTGGCCTCACAATAGAGTATTGCTTCCATCCAACCTTGGGGTTCTGAGCTATGATGTACATTCATTCTTGTAACGTTCTCTTGTCAAACAAAATGCACGCTTTTTCGATTAAATTCGCAAAAATTCAATGGCAGGCGAGCTTGGCTTTTCTAAGTGCCATTCGAAGCAACAGCAACAACAACGAAGGCTATTATTTGCCTTATATTTGATTTTCACATTCCCCATAATTTATAGTTTTGTTTTAGTAGTACTAGAACAAGGAACTAGTACATAGTATTGCTTATAAATAGTAGAAATCAAGTAGTGAATTTAGTCAATTGCCGATTGTTTGTTATTTATTTACTAAATTTAAATCCGACTAAATTACAATCCGTTGTAATTATAAAATTACCCATTTTTAGACGGATTTAAATTTAGTTTATTAAACATATAATAGTAAAAATATTATTT
Source organism: Parasteatoda tepidariorum (assembly GCF_043381705.1). Lineage (NCBI taxonomy): Eukaryota > Metazoa > Arthropoda > Arachnida > Araneae > Theridiidae > Parasteatoda > Parasteatoda tepidariorum. The sequence goes on along the minus strand of NC_092205.1, from coordinate 81,141,266 downwards.
AATGCAAAAAATTTTAACAGTTTTTTCTTTAAAATTTATGCAGCGTAGTTTTGCATTTTTTATTCTTAATGCTCTAAAAACTTCATTTTAAGATTTAATCAGCAAACATAATTATTCAAAGATTTATTTTTAAATAGTACTTTTTTTAAAATTTAGTTGAATTAATTTACAAATAAAGTTTGTGATACAAAATTGTTGTTGTTAAACAACTTCAGTTCTTTTTAAGGAAGTTAAGCAATAAAATTGGTTTAAATAAGTTTAGGTGCTTTATATAAACAGGTCAAGTATAGAAAGACGAGGCAAAGGAATTGTATTAAAGTGACAGTGTCCATTTTTTTCTACTTTCCTAACATTTTTAAAAAAAACTTAAAAAAATTAACTTAATACGTATAGCGCAAGGATAACATTACGCTTAACTAAAATAAAGAATTGTAAAAATTCGGTGACTTCATTCGTTAACCTATTGATAAAGGGTAAAGGAATGAAAGCAGACTTTGACGAAACCTCTCAAAATATGATGCTATTATGGTAAAACGTTATCATAAAATGAATCAACTTATGGTTTTTAAAACAAGAATTTTAGAATTTAAAAATATCATGAACCAAGCGTTAAATATATAGCAATTTTACCCAAAATTAGGAGTAAATAGTCTTCTCTTCTCGAGAAAAGGATGTTTTTTCTTAAAATAAAATTAAAAATTTTTGTTCTCTGAAAATTGTTCTGGTATATGACAATATTTCATTGCACAATGTGTTCTTTTAACAATATATTTTTCCTCTCACTAAAACAATTCTTTTCCCCAGCGAAGACCGAGGCAAGTTTTCATTGAATCTTCGTGGGAACGCTTCTGAGGGTCCGCCCAAGGATCCTCCATACGAGGCTACAAGTGTGGACATTGGAGACAGCCTCAATGCTCCTCTTATCTGCTAATCCCTTATGTTTTCACTTTCATCAAAACCCCATCGCTTAACTGAGAAGATGACACTGTCTTCGTTGACTGGAGTGTGACTGATATATGCATACATATTCATATTTATTCAAAACGTAAATGTGTATGCATACGCGGAATATGCATACTTTTCAAAATCTTGGTTTGTTAAAAGAATGGAAAATATTGTACATACAAAGCTATATAAGAAAGTTGCAATTTGATTAGAAAGATGGCGGCACAATCTTTCAGAAAAGGATATATTTATCGAAATGTCATTTGTAATTTACCATCAGTTTTGTACTAAAAGAGTGAAATGGCTGTATTAAAGTCCGTGCGTTCACAATTGCAAATGTTATGCAAACAGTAAAAAAATAATTAGATAGAGAATACTTATTTAATTTGAATAATATTTATTTATTTAATTTCAATAATATTTATTTATTTAATTTCAATAATATTTATTTATTTAATTTAAATAATATTTATTATTTTTTTAAATTTTAATATAAGTGAGAAAAAAAGAAATTAATGCATTTTATATTGAGAAAAAAGTGAATATTCAATTTCGCTTGATTAAACTACGCTTTTAAATTCTCTTACGTGGAGGTAAAATTTTTTAGAATAACTTCTGAAAGAAATTACAGATAAGTAAAATTCCTTCATGCTTCTTAATTATCTGATGTCACTGTTAAAATTGTCTAACAATGAAGTGAAATTACTTCTTATTTTTCACCTCACGTTAATTCTTGGTCATAATAATAAGCTTCTTTAGTGAAAATTTCATTAACAATGGAATAATGAGAGTAAAAGTCCTTCATAATTTATTCCTAATTATTTGATGTCACTGCTAAAATTTCCTAACAATGAAGTCCCATAAGTGAAATTCCTTCTTATTTTTCACCTCACGTTAATTCTTGGTCATAACAATAAGCTCCTTTAGTGAAAATTTCATTAACGAATAAGAAGAATTCGAATAAGAAGATTCGAAAAATTAACGAATAAGAAGAGTAAAAGCTCCTCATAATTTATTCCTAATTACTTGATGTCACTGCTAAAATTTCCTAACAATGAAGTCATATAAGTTAAATTCCTTCCTATTTTCCACATGACATTAATTCGTGGTCCGAACAATATACTTTTTTATTGAAAGTTTCATCAACAATGAAATAAGAAAAGTAAAAGTCTCTCGTGATTCTTAATTATTTGAAGTCACTTTTAAAATTTCTCAACAATGAAGTCATATAAGTGAAATTCTTTCCTATTTCTAACCTGATGTTAATTCTTAAGCCTAAAATAAGCTTCTTTAAACTAATAATCTTAAGAAACTGAAGTGGAAAGATATTCTTGATTATACAAATTGGAAATAGCAGTCGACATAAAGCTTCCTTAGTGAAAGTTTTATTAACCCAATTCTAGAAACTGATTATTATAAGTTTTCATTAAAAATTATGATGATCAATAATGTATATATCAGTAATGAATCCTCAGTATTGCAAATTCAACCTCCTTTTCTCATAACAATAATATATTTTAGTAAAACTTGTAGAGGTAGGGAGAAATATGAAAAAAATTAACGAAAATTGAAAACTACATGTAACGATATAATTTTAAAAAATTGCTTTGATTTGAATAATTATTAACAATTTGGATACTGTGGGGCAGATGTTTTCGAAGTAAGAATTTAAAATGATGAAGATTTGAAGAAACAAATTTAAAAATTTGCTTGCTGCTGGAAAAATTTAGATCCAAGCCTTAGTATTTGGTGGTAATTGGTGAAATGAATTTTATCACATTTTATGTAAGGACAATGACTAACGATGTTTATCTGTTTAATTTAAGTTTTGATTTTAACTTCACAATATTGTAGGAAGCGCATTTGCTACTTTGTGCTCACGCACAGCATTGCGTATCTCATCACGCATCCCATTGCGCACATCCTAACCCTTTAACTAAACAGTGGTTAGATTGTCAATTTTCTGATTCTTCCCTCGCAGCGAATGTGATGGAAGCTGACGAGACAGACGGCCTCTTCCTATATGTTAAGTGTCCTATATGTTAATAAATGTTTCTTAATTAAGATATGCTCATTACCTTTTCCCATAATATAATAGATATGATTAGATTCGATATTAATGACTGATAATTTTCTCTTTACAAATGAAATAAATTCCCAATAAATTAAGGCTACTTTTATAAGTTTTTAAAATTTTGGTAGCCTGAAAACTATGAGGGAAAAAAAGCAGATGAAATAATTGTTTCAGAGATTTCTTTCGCAAAATCTTCTCAAGATAGCGAAAAATCATGCATTTACAAACCTGGTACAACTTTCTCAAGTATCTTCATCTTACAGGAAATGATATTTAAATATTTTATATCTGTATATATTTTTATTTTGCTTACAATTGCATAGTGAACGCATGTTGATCGCAATTATTTTGGCCATTCTCACGAAGAAAATTATTAATTAGTTACAGAATGCACGTAGAATACAATACCATTCGTAAACTTTTGTATTTAATTGTAATCGTTAAAGAGAATGAATACGAATCAAGTTATTAAAATGAATTTCGTTTATCTTAAAGTCAACATGAATGTAGTAAGTATTTAATAGATGTATTTAAAATGACTCAGTTAAAGGTATATGGTGATGCTTTTTATGCTCATAATTTGTTTGAATTTCATAGATGTATTACTTCGTTTAGTATTTTAATTTAAACTAATGCAGCTTGTATTTGGATAATAAAATACATCTTAAGTTTTATGAGTCTTTTTTGATATTTTCCACAAAAAATTCATCGAATCATCGGTACTTTTCGATTAGCTGAGCGCAAGGAAGTTCAACTATTATTTTATTTACTAATTTTTATACTTCATTTAATTTTTATAGGTTTAAAATTAAAAAAAAACATTTAAAAATACGTTGGTTCTATTTTAGTTTGGCGACATTGGGTTTTGGCGACTTTTCACATGCGCCAATCTAACCGAAATGTACCGAATGTTCTTTACGAAAGTGATCCACAGAGTGCCGCACACTAATGCATTGTTTTACAATAACTTTTGTCTTTTGTAAAATTTACCACCGGAGTAAAATTTCTAAAATTATAGGTCATGGGTGATCATACACTTTATGTAGCGTGGCGTAATTTAGTGAGATGGTTGAGTAGCAAACAAAACCTGCGCAGTACTGGTAAAAATACTAACTATGTTAATACGAAGACAAAGGTAAAAAATATTTGTTTTGGCAAGAGAAGCTCTGACAAAAACAATGCGATAAAAATTGAAAAACAATATAAATTTGGCAACTTAACAGAATTTTTTTTCTCATAAATGAAAGCAAGAACTACTAAAGCAGCAACAACATGACAGAAAAATTATGTCCTATTCTTGACTAGTAGTGTAAACTCTAGTGTTTATTGTTAGGCATTAGAGAGATTTTGCGATGTGCTACCTTTCACAATAACTCTAACGCTAACGTGGTTTGAGCAACACAGCACATGCGCGAAAATTTCCTTAGAAATAATGTTAGAGTTACGTCTTGCGTAATAGAAACTCTATGCAAAATGTCTGCAGCAAGTAGCACTAGCAAATCTAGGTGTTCCTCTTATGTTTCTTTTTTTTTTGGTTTTTACTATGAGAAATGTTTGAATCTTAATGGGAAAGTGAACCTTTTAAATGATTTTTCTTATACTTGATGCCAATAACCTCATTTTTCGTGCGTTAGTTATGTATGTACAAAGCGTCAAATGAGATAATTAAAAAAAGCTGAATATATTAATTTAAATAGAAGCAAATTTTTAATTTACATCTCATTAAAAAAGTCTCTCACACTAGAAATCTTTAAATATCATATTAATTTTTTTTTAAAAAGTTGATATGGAATAAAGTTTATTACAAAAATTACCACAAATAATTTTAAAATGGTTTTTATATGCTTTAAAATAATAAAATTTTAATTTTCCATAAATGTTTTATAAGAAATTGCTTTTTTTTAAAGAATTTGCACTTTAGATTTTAATTATTTAATTCATTAAGTAGCATTTATTCAAAACCATAGCTTTGTGACCAAAGAAATGCAAAAATTAAAAATACAAAAGAATATGCAGTTTACATTTTAATTGCTTAATTCATTTAAGTAGCATTTGTTGGAAACCTTATTTATGACCGAAAAATACAAAATTAATAAATTCAAAAAAAATTATATTGTGAGGAGTATTTAAACGAATTGAATTGTGACAATTAATTGAGTTTTTAAACTTAACTATTTTTAATTCATACCAAATTAATTAAGTTTCTAGCCTCAATACAAATAATATTTAAAATAAATAAGTTTCTTTCAAAGATTTTAAAGGTCCACTAACATCTTACTGATTATTTCATTCAGTTAAATAGATTATTCAAAGATAAACACTATATTAAACGTGGACATATTTTAAAATTTATTTAATCAAGCAAAATTCAAAAATTTCATCAAAATTTTTTTTTATATTAGCGGGAAAGACATTTAAATTAGAAATGTCAATACGAATTCTACAACTAAGGAATATACATAATTTTAAAAAACAAACTTATTTACTTGCTAGAAGTATAAAATGTAAGTATTTGGTTACATCCTTATTAAAAGTCTTTAGATAAAAATTTATACTTGAACATATTTTCTCCATCTAACAATTAAAAAAAAGTTTCAAAAATGATCTTCCATCCATTCTACAGGCTCTTATACCATCATCAATCACTCACAGTATTTTTCTTTTGAACGAAAACTGATCGCTTACACCTCATTAAGCGTGATAAAAGTAGATAAAGAAAAACTCCTTTATTAGATTATAAGCTTTGTGGCCTAAAGGACCAAGCCAAGTTACCATTTACAATATTCCATAAATAAAGAGAGAGGGATAGTTGCAATATTTATAAGCATATTTCTTTATTGAATCCTATTATGTTTGGCTATATACGGAACATATCAGACAAGAATCAAGTTACGGGAAAGGAAATTAATTCGGGGAAATCTTGTCTTTGTAGCAGCTGTTGGCAGAAAAGTTAAAATAAGTTGAAATGTTAGCTTATACATTTTGTATCAAGGATATTGTTAAACACTAGTACAGCCGAATTTTTCTTAGTTAATTTTTTATTAACTAAACTACGATATAACAATATAGTGTAATGTTATATTACAGGTTATTTATTGGCAGCAGCTCAAGTCATGCGAGGAATAGTCAAGTCATGCAACGTCAAGATACGATACGAAACAGTACGCATCAGAATGCAAGAGGTTTTAAAATGCGAAAGTTCCATTGTTAGTTAGGCATTAGCTCTGGCGTACTATAATATATCTGCGCGACGTAAAAGTGAGAACAAAACATTGACGAATTGATTTCTAGCATTTCTCATAGTTATGAGAGATTTAGTCTTATACTGTCCTTTGTGATGTTAAAAGGCACGTTTCTTTTATTTTATAGATCGAAATATATGATTTAGAGGCAGTCTGCCGCGCAAAACAGTAATTTGTAGCTCTTCAAGATTTCTCGATAACTATCCAAGAATTGAAGGTAGCAACATCACAAACGTTGTTAAATAAGTGTGACCTATTTCACCCTGTAGAATATTTCCTTTGCATCTAGTCTGTCATTTTGTTCGATTGTAGTTATTGACAGTACTTGGCTTCTACTCTATGCTTTTGTTTGAAAATACGTCCACATAAATTCTATTTAGAATTATGATATTCTTTCTATTTTGCTCATATACATTCAGTGTTTTTAGCGAAAATGTGACCATCAAAACACAAGAATTTTTTTTATTTATTCAGACATGCAATACCAATTATATGGGCATTTCTTTAAACAGAAAAAAAGTCCTGTGCATGTTTTACTGAGGTAATTTTTTTTATCAGTAGTACCACTGTGTTTGGAGTTAAGTTGTGATTCCATACTTAGAGCACAATATTTCCTCCCGAGTCGTCATTCAGTTGGGACCATTTTTGAATTTGTAACCATTTTTCAACAAATAAAAATGCCATTCAAAAATATTCTTTTTTAAATTTTATGTCAGTTGAAAACAAAACATTGAAATTAAAGTTACGTACCTTGTTCATCAAGCTAGGAATTTTTCCTGACTTACAATCAATAACTATTTACCAACAGTTCCTTCTGGTTCAGGATTATAACAAAAATAATTATTTATAATCAGCATGTGCATGGTTTCTTTTAGGCGTAATAACGAATGTGTATTTAAATAAGAGGTTAATTAAGCTACTTCGAACATCGAATCTAGGATACCATATGATTTAGCGGAAACTATTGCGTGACATTTTTTCTAGCACGACGATTTAATTTCTGTTCTACAAATCATCTTAACAAGATTTAAAACCTTGTAATAACAAAACCCAGTTGAAAAAATGACTGTCAAAACGCCCTCTTTTGGATGTTTTGTGTATTTCTATGATTATTTATTTTAATAATCAAGATAAGCTCATGGAATTATGATACAGTGTTCTTAGAAACAATTTAGGAAAAGTGAAAAAAAAATAATAGCTTTGAAGCACAGGCATACCTTCTGAAACAACACGAATGGCAAAGTGACCCCAACTGAGTTTCTAATGTTTCAGTGTCTTGGAAGATGTAAGTGAAAAAATCTGTGTAATTAAAATCCCAGGACAATATCTCTGAAATTTTTTTTTAATGAAATTCGTTTCAATGCACACTTTTTTATAAATAAATTAGGTTACCGGAAACAAATTGTAGCAATACTGTTTTGTAACGGAAATGTGTTTAAAGAGTAGATAATACGCTCACAGAGCAAAAATTATTATTATGCTAGAATTGATTCTATGATGTTTTAGTTCTATTTCTACTGTTGTGGAATAGGCCCGCTCACTTAATTAACCCTCATCAAAAACTACCCTTTTTTATCCTTACATTCTGGTTGATTAAGTTACGATAGGTTTTATTAACATTTACATGCCCCATTATATCACGGTTGTTTTGAAATACGTAGAAATACGTATTAATAAGTACGTAATGGATACGTAGAATACCTGACTTGAAATATGTAGAAATTTCATGTGATATGCATTTTACAAGAGAAATGTTGGTACTATTATATTTCAAAGGCCAGAAAAAAATTTTAAACTATAATGACGCCATAATTACCATTAGTTCTGTGCTAATAGGAACCTAATATATACTAAAATAGGTACTGCCGTAACAATTTTTAATGGCCTGACGAAACTGTATAGTACCATAAGATATATAAATCAAAATTTATTTAAAGCGGGATATGTATTTCATACTTGCATTATTTACACTGAAATATCACTGTTCATATAACTCTAGACTAAAAGGCATTAGTATCCAGTGAGTGAGAAAAACTGGTTTGGAATACGAATAAATCCGAAATAAAACAAAAAAACTGAGAAAGCAGTTTGTTTGAATAGAGTGCAGCGAGTTAGTGCTGAAGCCTCTTCTTGAACATAATATTAAGACAAATATTTCCAACTAAGGTTATAGATCGTAATTCATAAAAATTTAAACTATACTTTTAATATTAGTACAGTGGTATAGCTTTTAATGAGGTATAGTGTTTCAGCTCTTGTTATGGAAATAAATGAATAACATTTCTGAAGTATTATACTTTACGCGCGGTTTTTAATGACTTACATCAAATTTGCATTCACATATTTATTTAAAACTATAAAAAGACAACATTCTTTACTTCTCACAAATGAAAACAAAGTCAACAGTACTCTGGCATTTTTATATTTTAAGAGTAAATGTGTTCCCGGTCAAAATTTAAGACAAATTCTAAAAGAATCATTCTGAAGCTCAAACTCCAGTACTTAAGTGAAACCATCTCCACTTTATTCATGGATCCTCAGGAGTGCAATTGCAGAGAGCAGTAAAAATTCATGCCCAAAGAGCTGGGTAAAACAAAGGCAGCAGAAAATTATAGTTCCGTAGATGCTTAACGAAGAAGAAATAAGGCTGGGCATTCTTCGCCATGTTTCTCGAATTTCTCTCGGGATTTGGAGCTTTCACCGTGATTGCTAGAAAGATTCTTTGCTAAACGGGGTTCAAATAAGGTCCCATTTTTTTTTAAAAAAAAAGGCGGAGAAATGAATGAAAAAGGGTTAGCGAGTATTGAGATTAGGAATTTGAGCATCTTGTGTCTTACGGTCTTTCAAAGATATTGAAAATGTTTAAAAATATGGGTTAAATATTATGGGTTTAAGGGATATAATTGATGATTTTTTAACGCTTAATTAATACTTTGTTCAGTTTTTTTCCTTAATAAATCTTAATTATAAGGTCAAGTAATAGAATTTATAATTAAAAATGGAAAGAACTCGGTTGTGTGTTTTTTTTTCAAAGTTGTTTTTTTCACTACGTAATAACGCAACATGTTTATTTGATTTTTTTACATTTTAACTAAATAAATTAAAATATAGATTTTTTTAGATTTTATTTTATAACCATTATTGAACAGCTGAATCAATTCTGAGTTTACGACTATTAACGTTCAACTCCATAGTCTTGAAATTTTGGACCCAGCCCAGAAGACAAGGGAACTCCTGGATCAAATATTGGGAGAAATTTGAGATCGCGGAGAACTTTTTTAAGGAACTAAATCGAATTTGCGTTACATCGAGAGGAAAATCACGAAAATCACTCACGTTAAGCCTGACAGCACGGGGTTTCTAACCTAGGATCCATCCACAACTAAGGATATTTTAAGTCAGTGCGAGAATATAGAGGATATTTTAGGTCTGTGGCCGGTGCGAGCCAGGAGTGGAATTCGAATCGACCAGCCATAGTGGGACTTTGAACCCGAGTCTCCTCATTGAGAGGCGAGAGATCTATACCCTTAGCCACTACGGCTCAAAATAGGTAATTAAAAAATGTGGCTTAAATAGATTTTGAAATGTTTAAAAATATGCATGCAATAGTGAGGGTTTATGTTACATTAGTGTTTTTATGCTATATTAATACTTTTGTAAAGTTTTTTTTCGTAAAAAATTTAATTATAAGGGTAAATAATAAAATTTAAAATTTAAAACTCGACTGTGTATTTTCAAGAAATTGATTATTCTGCCACATAATACGGAAACATTCTTCTTTGAGAAAAATTTCTCAAAATCACTAAAATTTCTTAAATTGAAAAAAAAAAAATGAATGAAATATTTATTTTTTGAATGGACGCATACACTGGGTGGTCGTTTTATTTAGACCTTATTCTCATTATCACATTCTTTCACTTTAATAGAGCCTTTTGTTTCTAGTAATGTTATGTTAAAACATTTTTCTGATTGAGATTGATTAAAAGAAAGATCTAGATGATCTAGAATTATCTTATCGTATTATCTAAAAGAAATCTGATTTCGTAATTTGATTTTTTATAAGAAATGGTCAAATGTACGAAAGCATAACGTACAAGAGAAAATAGTTGGCCGTTGTTGGCCTCTCTTCTTGACCACTTACAAGCCTTTACTGTTACTGACTTTTATGTAAATAGCGTCTTTCCTTTTTTTGTATTTTTTTGATGTTATCAGCAGATGGAGCTTAAATCATAGGGAGCAAAATAGCCTTTTCTTAAAACTTAAGAATGAATGAAATTGGCTGGAAGTATACTTCCCATAGCCTTATAAAAGCTTAAAACAAAGTTAGTTTTTCTTTGCATGGCATTTACGAGAGATTGATAGATCGTTTGTATTCAATAATAGCGCTTTTCAATAGTGTGAGACTAGATAATTGTGGATCAAGATGACGAATGTCTCTTAGAATGTCATTCTACCAATGCACAATAGAACGGAGATTAAATCTGGAGATTGGGGTGGTGAAAGTAACAGAGTGAAGTTTCAATCAGGATATTCAAACTAATCCTTTTCATTAGAAGCAGTATGGAATTCTCATGTGGAAAGCATCCCTCTTCATTATGATATATCAGCTACAAAACAGTTAAATACATAGTAGAAGCTATCTAATGGCAACACTACGATGTAATTGCTTATTTGCATAATACTGTGTGATGGATATCATAAAGTGCCTATCAGTATATGATTCTAATCTTAAACAAGTCAAGCATTTTACGATGAAAATGTCATGTTTTTTTCTCTTTACAAATACAATTTGAAAGATTTCTACTTTCTGAACACGTTGATTAAGTTAAAATTTTCAATGCCACGTTTATTCTTATATTTTTAATAGTCTTATATTTTTCTGTAGTCCAATGTTTTTAGTCTTATATTTTTGAATATAAAATGGTATAATATGGACCATTTTGAATATATTTTTGAGTAGTCTTAAATTTTTAAATATTAATGTATTTCGAATAGTTTTCAATATATTTTGAATATTTCTGAATATATTTAAAATATTTTTGTATTTAAGACTAAATATTGGAAACTATTTTTATTATATACTTTTTAATATTTTAAATTTTTGAATATATTTTGAATATTTTGATTATATACTTTTGAATATTTTAAATTTTTGAATATGTTTTGAATATTTTTTAATATACTTTGAATATTTTTGAATAGTCTTATGATTTTAAATTCTTATATTTTGGATTATTTTAATTACGTCTGTAAATTTTGTAAGTATATAAATTAAGTACTATATAAGTTAAATAACAAAATTTAGTATATATATATTTTTTGAGAAACTTTCACTGCGTGTTTATTTCCGCTTGTTGTCTTGATCATCCAAAAATTTAAGCAGCAGAAAAATAAACGTAAAATAGATATTTTCTATTTTTTTGAACATCAAATAGTTTTCAGTTTTATTAATTGCACAGCTATTTCTAAAAGTAATTATTCATTTTGGTTTTTTTTTAAGTATTTTTAAATTAATTCTTGGAAAATAATAATTTTCGTAAACAAACACAACATATTTTATTTCAAAGCTATATTTTTGTAATCTAAAAAGCATTTGAATGCTTCAAAAATTATTAAATGCAATGGAATAAAATTCTAAGAAGTAATAATTGTAAATACGAGAAGGAAATATTTTACCTTAACTACATGATAAAATTTTCTAAATCTGATAAAAAAATAATTTTTAAAAATAAATTTCGATTAAAAAATTTAAAAAAGAACTAAGGGTTAAGTAAGTGATATATAATGATGAAATATTTTAGTCTTCAAAACAGATAGTTTAAAAATAGAGAAAAAGTGGAAAGAAAATCTCGGTAACGGAGAGGGAAAAAATATTCCTAAACGTTTTTTTTCCCCTGAGAAAATGACTGTTTGAATAACTGATATTTTACATGCATGAATGAGCAGCGATCGTAGAATCGAGTAGTTCGACCGAAAACTAATTCGAGTTGATATTTGTGTGGGCAGATTTTAATATTCTTTGTTGAACCTTAAATGTATTTGCATAACGGGAAAAAAAGACATATCGGTTTCCAACTCAATCACGCTTGAACAAGACATTTAATATATTTTTTTTCTCTGACATTTTTTTTGAGTTCTTAAAGAAAGATCAAGGTCGTAGATTTTTGACAAATGCCTTCAAAGAATTTTTTAAATGAATCGAAATATTTTTAATGTGAAAAAAATACTATTTAAAATTTAAAAAAAATATTTAAATATTGTATTATGACGTAAATTGATTAATAATAATGTGAAAAAAAAAGAAATATTTTTAATGTAAAATATTATGTAAAATAAGTAAACAAAAAAATAAGCAATAGTAATATGGTTTTAAAAAATTTGAAAGTTTTTGAATCAATATAGTGATAAAACACTCTTTTTTTTCAAAGGTGAAATTTATGAGCAAACTGTTTATTAATATTGTTACCACATAGGTACTTCATATGTTTCCTTAATTTCTATGTAAGGCAACGTTATCAGTTTATTGTCTACTTAAAGATTCTAACTTTTTTCACCTAAACACTCTTAAAGTGGTCTCTTGAAAAATTTTAGTTTACTGATTTGATTAATGATCATATTACTTTTGGAAGATGTATGTAAAATATATTTACAAATATAGTTCAGACTTGCTTTAGCGATGGAAATTATAGAAAAATTAATTAAAAAAATGCAAAATTTGAACAAAATGTGTAGAATAGTTTCAAAGTGATTGAATTTTAAAAATCATATTTTAAAAGAATTGTATTTCTCGAAAATTATTCACCCGAAATGCTCAAATTTTGTATTTTATAATTTAAAATAAAGCATTTTAAAATAATATAAAAGTTTTCTAACCTTACATTTATTTTCTTTCTATTAATATTGAATACAATAATAAAAATTAAACAATTATTGTTATGTAAAATTGTGTTCTTTGAAATGATTCAAAAATTTTGTGCATTGCAACTTAAAACTTTTTAAATAGTGTTAAACAAATAGTAAAAATATTAACTAATAATTATACATTATTTCTAATAAATAATGATACTTAATGAATACTTTTACTGTGCTCAAAACGTTTTCAAGTCACTTTGTATGTTTTCGAGGTATAGAGAAATTCATAAAGAGTGAAATTAACATTGAAAGGTCTGCATTTTTAGCAACTCTCCTGACTAAACTATTTGAACATATTTTTTTAAAATTGTGTCTACCCCCCCTGTAACTTAGCTGTCAAGAATTTAAAACAGTTGAAAAAAAAAGACAGACTTACTCAGAGAAACTATGTTATTGTATCAGATTTCGTAATTTAAAATACCGTCGGCACTAATGTATTGGCAAAATGAAAATTAAGCCTTCAAACTATTAAGATTCTGTTTTGGTTTGTAAAAATTTTATTATAAAATCGAAGGTTAATTAAGGGTGTAATTCTCTTATATTGTACACTTTATTTCTTCTTTCATGTTACTAAAATCAGCAGGAATTTGTTCAAACAAATAACATTACTCGTTGATTACTGAAAATATAAAAATAGCATATCCCTTTCCTTTACTAGTTGATTTACAGTACCACATTTAAAAACGTTTGAACAAATATCTTCAACATTTTTTAGTTCTAGTTAGACATAAAATTAAGAAACGTAATAGGAAAAAACTAAATGAAACAAATAAAACATAAAAGTATAATAAAAACGTGAATTGGATATTTTGTTTTTACTAAAGATGAACATATAGTATTTTTTTTAAATATTTTTCCTAAGACAACTAGAATAAAAAAATTTATTAATAAAGCCTCTGCTAAATATAAACTTTATTTTCAATTTTGCGTTGTGTTCCTTTAACAGATTAAAAACTTCATAAATGCTGTAAAATCTGTAATATGTGAAAAGTCATTCTTTATTTGAATTTTTTTTAAATATTTATTTCTTTAAATAACAGGCTAAACTTATGAATAAAATTTCATTTCCTGGTTTTTTCAGCAATTTGCATAACAAAACATCGTAATGACATGTATAAAGAAAAAGAAAAAAAAACGATATTCTAACTTATTTTTGATAAAGAAGCTGTTTGCTTTTGCAGGATCTAAAGAAGAAATAGAATAATCGTATTCAATAAAAAAGAAAAACACATTAAAAACGCATTACATTTTTTTAACATTTAAGCGATTGGTAAGAAGATAATTGAAATTGGAAATGTATTTTCAATTCAAAAATCGGATTTCATTTCAAGTTCGTAACAAATATTCATTAGTTAATGAAAGGAAATAAAACTTTTCAATTAACAATGAACATTACTTCTAAAACATTTATTAAATATTTTCAACATTTAAGCTTAAATTAAGTTATAATATCAGAACTGGTAAAATTTAAAGCATAAAAATAAATTTTTCATCGAGCATTCCATACATAAAGTTTGAAATAAATTTCTAATTACTTTATAATTTACCTTAGAATAATTATGTTTGAGAAATATTTAAAATATAAGATATGACAACCTAAAATTGCCTAGAATAAATTTTCAACAGTCAGTTTTTGATAGAATAAATTTTTAACAGTTGATTTTCTTAAATACAGACTTTCTAAACTTACATTAAATCATTTCATTAAGAACCAAAACAAATAAAAAATTGCCAAGCATAATTTTCTTTTAGATGCTTGCACAAATATGTACGAGATTTGAATTACTTTTGTTTATGACCAAAGCAATTTAAATAGAATACAATACATAATTTTTATTTTACATAGTTAATATAAAATTAATTTCAATCTTCATTTAAAAACGCGACAATTTTTGTGTAAAACAAATTATATTTTAATAAAAACATTAATTACAATTTACCATATTATTCTCTCATGTCTCATTATTTTATGTAGAAAATATAGTTACTTTATGAATCTTCGGCCATCAGTTGTAGGAAATATGTATATTCTCTCATTCCATATTATTATGTAGAAAATAGTTACTTTATGAATCTTGACAAACTCTTAAGCCATAGGAAATATGTTAGATACAAGCTTGCGAAACTTGCTTGAAATCATTTTATTATGAACGAAAGCATGTATAATACCACCAATCATTACCGATTTAAAATTTTCATGCAGGTATAATACAAGGATTTAATTGCTTCTGATTAAAATCAATTGCATTTATACGACTCTGATGCAAAATATTAGAAAAATCAATTTTTTTGATCCAATGAAAAGAAAACACTCAATTTTAATGTATTATGTAATGCATGTCTGCAAACGATATTTTTTTAGGAATTTATTTTCAATCAAATTGAGACAGAAGCTTAAATATTGCTCACATATTTTTAAAGAAAATCATTGTAATTTAAAAATTATTAACTTTCAAAATATTATAATATTTAATATTATCAGTCAAAATTTATAGAATATAATACGATAATATTTGTTTTTAATAGTTTTACGAGTATCTCATGAGAAATTTAGATTTATCGCAGACGATGATTTTAGAAAGAATTTTTTTGTGTACGTTTGGAATTTGTTTTAAAACAAGGCGTTTACTTGATATTCCTGAAAAATAAAACTACGAAATAATGACATCTTAAAAAAAAAACTATATATTGTCAACTATTTGAATTTCCGCCATTCAAGCGTTAGCAGAATCTTTTCACAGTATCGGACAAATGTAACGTTTGGAAATAACTGTTGCAATAATTGCCGAAAATCAAAAACTTCACTAGAGATGACAGAATATTGGAGAATATAATTGAAAAAAAATCGTTCCCGCTGTATACGATATTTGCTTCGTAAATCGAAGCAAGAAGGAATTAATATTTTAAATCGACAATATTAAGACATTTTCATAAATTCAGATTTTAATCTCGTAGTCCAAAAACAAAATCACGTATAACTGCATAGCAAAAGCTTGCAAGAATGAGATAGTGCAAATCACGATTACTACGTGATTTAGAGGATTGTAAGAACATTTCATTTAGTGTCGAAAACATATTCTGTATTGTATCGATATAACGATAGTATTTAGTGAGCAAGTTCTGGTGGCAATCAATGCGTCTGAGTTTGGAGGATGAAACAAGAAGCATTTAATAAGGAGCGTTTGAAACATTTTGTAAAATTTGCAGCTAGTCTGATGGTATGTATCTGCAGGGGAGAAGATATACATGAAAGGGTATGAATCGTTAAAGAAAAAGTTAATACAGTTATTTATCAAGACATTCTCGAGCAAACAACTCGAGAAACATTCGATCATCAAACGGCTTGTTTGAGGATGATTTTATTTTCCAGCAAGTTTTATATACTCCTTATACATCAAAATAAACTAAATTCTGGCTGGAGCAACGCAAAATTGCTATGGTCAGCTATTTCACCAGATCTTAACCCAAATAAAAGTTCATGGGGTATAGTAAAAGAAACTACAGTGAAGAGCATTAAGTTTCATTAGCTAATGTAAACAACAACAAAAAATCTGCCAAAAACTTGTTTATTCTATGCAAGATCGTTTATATGCAGTTTGATTTTTTAATGCTTAAACAAGTTGTGTAATATGCAGACTTGACTGGTTAAATTTTCAATTTAAGTAATTAAAAAACAAATATGCAAGCTAAGAGAGTTTTTAATGTTGTGTTTTTCAATTATTCTAATATTTTGAACCATATCTGTATAGAATGCAATACATTGTAGATGGTTAATATAAAAAAAATCATACCTAGATTTAAAAGCGAGTAAACTTTCGTGTAAAATAACTTTTTTTTAACCAAAAAAATACAAATTAAATCTTACCATATTATTCTCTCGTGTCTCATTATTCAAAGAACAAAATATAATTATTTTGTATAACTGTTCATCTATTCTAGAGAATTTTCTCAATACAAACTTACGAAACTTGCATAAAATCGTTTTATTACAAACTAAGGCAAATAAAAATTTACAGAGCATCAAAGTTTTTAGATTTTCTCATAAATATATTACAAGAGATTTAATAGCTTCTGCTTAAAGTCAAAAATATTTTATATATAGAGAGAATACAATGCATTATATTCATTCTAAATTAATATAAATACAACTTACACTTAAAACGGAGCTAACTTCTTTTTAAAATAAATTGTATTTTCCAAAAACGTTATCTAAAATTAAACATATTATTCTATCGCATCTGATTATTAAAACCATAAAATATAATTACTTTAGAAATTACTTTGAATAACTGTTCAACCATCAGTTTTAGGAAGTTTGTTAAAGACAAACTTACGAAACTTTCATAAAATTGTTTTATTACGAACTAAAACAAATAAAAATTTACCCAGCATCAAAGTTTTTAAATTTTCGTTCAGATATAATACAAGAGATTTGATTGCTTCTGCTTATAGTCAAATACATTTAACAAGCATATTTCCTTTTTTAATTAGCAACAGAATATGCATATTCTGGAAAGAAACGAAGTCCATCCACCGACAAGAGAAGCTCTGGGCTGCAGGCTGCAATAGGAAATAGAATTTAATGAGAGGGACTGGGACATCATTATTTCGTTTTACTAATGAAATTACTTGGAGAAACCCAAATTAATTTCGCTCCCTCATCAACAAAACAGAGAAAAGAAGATTGAAAAAGAAAGAAAAATCAAGCTTTATCATTGCAGAACGTTTAATCAAACGCCAGCACGCAAAAGAGAACCAAAGGTTTTGAAAATTGACCTTTAAGGAATAATGGGATCTCGCTAAAATCGATTGGAATAATTTGATTATTCGAAAATGACGCTTTTTAGTTTTTTCAGTTGCCGTTTGGTAACACTCGAATTTAGTTGAAGATTATGTCAGCAACATTTGTTATTAAGTTAAATAAAATTATTGTGTCGGCTTATTCAGCTGTATTTTGTTCGCATTAAAAAGCATTCATGTAGAATATATGTCTGATTAAATCAAGTGGAAAACGTTCTTTGTTATGTCATCCGATTTGTTCGCTGGCTAATTTAAGTAGTTTAATTAATTAATGCCCAACAGGCACTTAAGAGTAACTTGATACATTTGATTCGAAAAATATATTTTTTAAAATGTGTATATTTTTTTAAAGTTAAGCAAGTATGGTCTTTATAAGGAGAATCTTGAAATAAACCATAAGCCTTTAAAGAATTATTTTTTATGTATTGAAGTAGTTCTTATTTGCAAAGACAATATGAAAAATGTTAGCTTGTTAATTATTCATTAATTATTCTTATCAAATGATTCTATAATTACAGAACTATTATAAAAATTATTTTAAAATTGTATCATAATTTAGGTACTTGTAACTATAGTATTCTGTTATTTTGTTGTGAATGTAAGGAATTATTCTTCGATATTAATTATAATATAACATTAAATTCATAGCTAATAAAGTTAATTTATTTTGCAATATCAATCAGAAATTTTTAATTTATTAATTATTTATTTACCTATTATTGGCGTCAATTGCTTCCCTTTAATAAAAATAGGTTCTATATTGGTTCTAATCGGTCCTGTAAAAATCGGTTAAGAAAGTCAAACTATAATTTTAGTACAAGAAACTATAACATGCTGTAAAATTGCTGTAAACTTAAGGAATTATTCTTCGATATTAGTTATAATATAACGTTAAATCGACAATTAATAAAGTTAATTTTTTGAAATATCAATGAAAAAATTTTTATTTATCACTCATTCATTGACTTATTTTTGACAATTCTTTCCCTCTTTGAACCATAGCTTTGAGTGTATCAAACCGAATCAAAAATTGCTATATCAAACTGAGTAAAAATTGGTTCAAGGTTGAATCATAATTTTAATAAATAATGCCCCACACCAACTTAATAACTTGGTACATTTGAAAAACTTGATTTATTTGATACATACATTTTTGAAAATGTATATATATATTTTTTAAAAATTAAACAAGTATTACTTACGGTTTCGTTATAAGGACAATCTTGAAGTCAATCATAAGCCTTTAAGGAATTATTTTTTCTGTATTGAAGTAGTATGCATTTTTAAAAGTCAATAAGAAAAATGTTAGTTTCCTAAATATTCATTAATTTATTTGCATTAAATATTTCTATAATTACCGCTCTGTAATAAAAATTAATTCAAAGTTGAATTCTTGTTCAGGTGCTTGAAACTATAGCAATTTGCAATTTTGATGTAAACTTAAGGAATTATTTTTGATTATTAATTATAAAGTAGCGTTAAATTAATAACGGCTATAGTTTATATTTGTTTCGCATTGTCAATAAAAAAAATATTAGTCACTGAATTCATTGGTTTATTCACGTCAATTCTTCACTCTCTTAAAAATCGGCTCTAAGTTGAACCACAATTTTGGTTACACCAAATCGAATCAAAGTTAAACAATGATATGATGCGAACTAAACCATGTTTTTATGAAGAATGATCCATAATATTGTGAAATCAAATTCAGGAAGTACTATAATATGGTTCTTTTAAGCAACACATTAAGTTTCTAGCAAATGCGGACGGTATTGAGATTTACCACGCTTCAAATCTTCTAACAGCGAATTGTAAGATTCTAACAGCGTAATTTTCTAGCAGCAAATGTTACATAGTTTCAGGTTTTAGTAATTTTTTTTCGGGGGGAGGGGGCATTTTTTTTGATTTAAAATTTTTTTACTCATTTGAACGAAGCTAACTTTTTAATACCAAAAGATTTAGCAAATTTTCAGATAATCACGTAGTATTTTAGGTGATCTATGTTAGCTCTTGTTACTAACTGACGTCACTATAACGCAAAATGATATTTAATGCCAGTGCGTTCTTCATAACATCAAAATAAGTAATGTAATTAAATCTTAATTCATATGCTTAGCAATATTATTATGCTAAAGAAATATAAATTAATATTGTTATGTATATCAAGAAAAATATGGTTAAAACTATCAGAATATATTAAATGTTATCGTGATTTTGGCTCTATGGGAACATCTAAATCTCGGTAATTTTTACCGAAGCGCTTTGATAATGATTTTGGTGAAACTAACAATAAAATATGATAATATTTTTTAACCATATGAATGGTATATTTTACTATACGTTTCAGATTTAATGTGGCAAAATTCAGCCATTTTATTATGATACCTTAGAGCATTTATTCTGTTTAATATGCTTTTAAGGTTTCTAAATATTATTAGAGTGTGGTAATGCGTCGTAATGTTGTCATCTGAAGGAAGTCACTAAATTCAAATTAAATTATACTAATTTCGTTCTAGAAGTTAAATGAATATAAATATATATATATATATATAAGTGTGTACAGAGTAAGAAACTGCATAAAGTATGATTTTTAAACAACATAGATTCTACGATTCTATTTAAGTGATAAAAGTACCGTCACTCGGGGCTACTTTGTGCAGGATTTCGCAGTTTTTGAACTTTGACATGTAAAAAAACCATGTTAATTCAAACTTTAGTAAAATTTATCGATATTATATTCATAACTGGACTCAGACGAGTGAATTTGATCAATATTGGCATTATTTGTATG
>NC_092205.1:81072698-81120117 GCF_043381705.1 Parasteatoda tepidariorum | reverse complement strand
TTTTATTTCAGAAACAATTTTTTTCTTTTTTTAAATCAGCAGTGGGGACAAGTGAGGGAATGACATATTAGTATATTTTAATTACCTAAAATAAATAAAAAATAAAAATTGATAATTTTATTTTTATTCTTTTGTTAGCTTGCATTCTGAAGGACACTTTCCCTGAATTTTTTTTTTTCGTTTTGACCCTAGCTGACCCAATTTTGCGGGTTTACGACTACTCAACTCTGCAGCCTTGCAATTTTGAACCCAATCCAGAAGACAAGGACACTCCTGAATCGAGTATTGGGAGAAATTCTCGACCTTTGAGGAGACTTTTTTGATGGAGCTAACCCGCATTTGCGTTACATGGAAAGGAAGACCACGAGAACCTCTCATGGTTAGCCTGACGGCAATGGGACTCTAACCCAAGATCCGTCTACCACTGAGACCACTGAGAATATTTCACCTCAGCTCTGTGGTCGGGGCAAGCCGGATGCGGAATTCGTATCGACTGTGATTCGAATCCGGTTCGCCTCATTGGAAGGCGAATGCTCTTTCCCAGCTCTACTGTACATTTTGATTTTATTAACCAGAATATTTTTGTTTTTTTAACAGAAATGTCACTGAGTTGTAGGGTAATTTTACCAGATTTTTTTTCTCCGCGGACAATGTAAAATAACATAATGCTAAATGTATAATGATATAATACAAATAAAATATGTTTCTAATTTTCAGTCAATACACAATCGAAGATCACTTACCAAACTAAAATAGTTTCTTTCTTTACATGTAGTTGCATTTGAATTGGAATTTTGTTTATACTTGATTTATATATTTTCACTTTCTCCACCTTTTTTTCCACTTTGGATTCCTCTCCTCAGCACTTCATTTAAAGTCAGTATTTTGAGAGACAATTCCGATTTTCCAATACGCTGACATCAAACTTTTATGCTGTTAAAGTTCTTTAAAGCTATTTAAACGAAAAAGGAACTTTTTCGCTTGTTACTTGAAGCAACAATTCGTGAAAAAAAAACAATATAGAAATGTTTTCGAATGTCGCAATTCAACATTCCAATAAAATGCAATGAAACAATATTTTGTTTCCTCAACGTTAAATGAAAAGCCAAACTTTACTGTTTGTAAGTAAATTGAAATATTCTGTCATTCTAGTTTTTCAATTTTTACATATACTACTTATTTTGTAGGCTTAATTTTTTAAGTATTCATGATTTTAGTGATATTTATTTCTGTTCATCATATTAATATACATGGCCTATTTACACTCTTAGAAAAAAATTTCAAAATCGGATAACAATTTCTGTATATTAAACCATTATACAGAGCAAGCCTGCTACTGTTTTAATTAGGTTCTAAATAGTATGTTTTCTAACAAGTTTAACTGTAGTATTATGTCACCAAGTTTAAGCAGTATAATGATGTGGTTCAATTTGTGACTTAGCAGAATGTAGCAGCAAATTTGAATGATATTATGGTTCTACATACTCCAAAATTTCTAGCAGTGTAAGGTGCCACAAAAATATAAAAAGTTGTACCCAGAATTTTCTATATGTGTCCGAAATGAAACAGCAATAAAGGTTTTGGGACATGATGAATCATATGTTTTAACATTTATACTTGATTAAATGTTGATTGTGACATTGAATGCATCAAAAATTATGACTTTTCAAATGAAAAAAAAAATAATATGATAGAATAGTAAGAAATATAATAAATAAATGTTAAATAAGTAAATGTTAAATAAATAAATGCTAAATAAATAAATGCTAAATAAATAAATGTTAAATAAATAAATGTTAAATGCATTAATGTTAAATAAATAAGAATAAGTAAAATAAATGAATAAAGGGATTGAGTTCCCACTGAGAAAAAAAGTATGATCAAAATTACCAGAATATAATAAAATTTACCGTATTTCTGGCTTTATGGAAACACAAAAAACTTGTTAACTTTTAACGAAGCACTTTAGCAATGATTTTTGAAAAATTAACAATGAAATATGGTTTCATAATATGCGATAAAGTTTGGCAAATGTAATAAAATTTGATAATTTCATCATGATATTTTAGAGTATAGCATAAAAACCATTTATTCGATTAAATATACTTTTGAGTTTAATATGTCGTACGAAATGCGTAGGAATAAGAACTACGATTTTCAAAACCAGAATTTCTGGTAAACCATTACCATGTGAACGAAAAAATCACCAAATGAATGCTTTAAATATCTCATATTTTGGTTGTATCAAACAGAATTATGGTTTCATGCGGTTCATTGTTTTTAAATGTCCGTATAATAATTATAGTTTCATTTCAGTTAAATAAATTAAAGTTTTAATTTAATAAGTAATTTATCTTTTATATAATATTTAATGTATTTTATAAATTAATTTATCTTTAAATTATAACTATGTGAAAAAACAATAGAGAAACTGTGTAACGTTACGAACAATAGCTTTTATTAACTCAACAATCTTTAAAGTAAAACTATAAATAAACCACAAATTTTTTATTATATTTAAACTGCAGCTTATGCTATGAAATTAAGCAAAAGATACAGTCCAAGTTTTAATAAATATTTTTAATGGGTTGTAAATTGTTCGAAAATGCTCATAAAGTTATGTTTTTAAGTAGTAATTAAATTTAAATACGAGGCTAATGAAAAGCAAATTTTTAGTAGAACATTAAATTTAATTCTCCTAGTAACATAAAATTTCTACTTCAAAATAATATTAATGGCTCTCCGTGAAAGTTGAAGCTTTTTTTTATATTTCTGTATTGATTTTCTTGCGTGTATAGCATGTTTCTAACGCTTTTTTCTAGTTTAATATGTGAAAATAAATAATTTGCTTTGAGAGAAAAGTTAACAGAAATATTTTAATTATTATTTTTTATCCATGATATAAATAGAAAAAATTTACATTTGCTTAATAAGACAAGGTTTTTTTGCTGTAAATTTTAACATTGTCCACACTGCAAAAAAAATCCTGATCACATTGCGATAAAACACACTGGCACCCGGAGTAATTAAAGGTACACTGAAGTCTTAAATTTATAGTGCAGCGAAGCATTCTTGAATTGAGATAAGCTTGATATTGTTGACGAAGTTAACTTCCTTCATATTTAATAACTCTTAACTATTATTCAACTATTATTTAATAACTATTAACTCTTTTGATCATCACTATAACTGTGAATATTTATTTAAATAGTATATATACTATTCTGAACTGTTATTTTTAGGTAAATATGTCTTTTGAAATAATTACACCACACTTAATTTGATTTACACCATATCAAAAATATTTCTAATAGTGAAATTTATCTTATGCACTGAAAGAAATTCCGGAAAAAAGTACTGGTGTTCAGAGTGCCGGTACTTTTTATGATTAAATCTATTTTTACCGAAACATATTAGGGAACAAAAAATTTTATTTACCGCATATTTTTACAGTATTAATTACCGTAAATTTATTTAATTACTCTAACTAAATAAATATTACTGTCAAAATTACGGTATTATATTTTACTGTAAAAATGGATTTTACGGTTCACTGAATTTTACGGTTGCATCCAAAGTGCCGGTATTTTGCACCGTAATTTGATCCTGAATTTTTTACAGTACAGTATTTCATCAAAGTTTTTGTTGTTGCTTATACCCATCTGGTCTGACGGAATTCCAGATCTAAGATCCAGACAAGATCCAGATCAGACCAGATATAAGAATCCGTCAAAAAATCATGAACAAAAAGATGAACTGCATGAATTTCCTGCATCTTCAGGTGAAGCCTGGTGTTGGTGGTACTTAGGACAAAGTGGATATGTTTCTATACCCTCAGAAAAACGTAAACTCCTTAAAGTGGTCACTAGAGAGTGCGAGAATTTCATTAAAGTAAATCCCCTTCAGAAAAAAAATTTATTCAACAATAAGTATGGACTGGGGAGTTATTTCATTATAGCAACTCCCTTTTGTGTTCTTATTGTTAAATAAGTTTTTTTTCTGCGTCCTTGCTCAAAAAAAAGTATTCAGACCTTTCCTCAGTTTTTGACTTGAAAATAAAAAATATTTATGAAGAAAAAACTAAAATTGAAAAACTATTTTAATTTATTTCTTATGGAACATGTCGACCAAAATTTTGTCGTTTGTCAATTTTGTCATAAAAGTATCTCATAACTTGCTGCTACATTTATCTCTAAAGCAAAGAACTAAATGCATTATTAAGTTACGGTTGGCAACTAATTTATATATTTATCTAGAACACTCATTGAGGTTGCAATACACTGTTAGAAACCTGGAAACCCTTAATTGCATTTCTTGAATTTGTTTACAGCAAACTATGGTTCAACTTCAACGAAAATAGCTTTCAGTTAAACACTTTAAAAAGGTTGTACTAAATTTTCAGACCGTGTAGAAGACCTTTGCATCTGATAAGACTCATACAGAAGCATTTCGATTTTATTTCTGATGAACACTACTTCACGACTAAAATCTTAATCACCCAACCAAGTAGCTAATAGCGTGTGATTGTTTTTGAACCAGGATTTCAAAATGCAGTGAGAAAAAAAGCATGGTCAAAACTATCAGATTATGGTACGTTGCTTCTAGTGCTATAGAACTCCAAAAGACTCGATAATTTTTACCGAACCGCTTCGAAATTATTTTGGTAAAATTGACATTAAAACATAAATTTTATAATATGTGATAAAACTTAGTAAATGCGATGAAATTTGGTAATTTTATCAAGATGTCTTAGTGCATGGCATAAAAACCGTTTATTCGGTTAAATTTACTTTAGTTTTGTCCTTTTTACTAAATGTGTTGTCATAAGGACTATAATTTTGAAAACCAGAATTTCCGATAAACCGTTACCACATGAAGGAAAAAGTTACCAAATTAATGGTTTAAATACCGCATATTTTGGTTTCATTAACCGGAAATATTATTTTTTCTCTCCAGAATTGTCATTATCGTGCAGTTTTTTGCCTGATCAATGTCATTATTATGCGGTCATTTTACCAGAATTCTTTTCCCCAATACGTGACAAATAATATCATCAAAACCAATATATATATTTAAAGCAGACTAAGTTTATACATTTTCAGAAAAAAACGATTCATCACTATTCAGTAAGCCAACTTTACCCAAACTTTCTTTCCCCGTGTATAAAGGACTAGTTTCAAAATTTGAAATTTTATGCTTGTTTCAGCATCAACCAGTATATTTTAATAATAATTTTGGTTTTTCTTGTTTACCAAATGATCATGACTGTGAAGAATGCTTAAAGAGTTGCTTCATCAAATTATTTATCTGTGTCTTATTGCTCGAGTTCCCTAACCAAGGTGTATCTAAAAACTTTACCGGAATAGGCTGGTTTCATGGGGTTGGACTCCCGTCCATGAGAACGGGAATCGAATCTGGCCTACAGGCCAGATTCTGGCCCCCTTGTAAGTAAATGGTGACTGGCGCCCTGATGTACGTTAAATCTGTCGTGTCACAAAGTTTACATGTTCCCATGACAAATTATACCTCATGGAGTTACAGGATTGGAGATTGATCTTTCTCTGGTTCAGATCAAAATTACAATCCATGGACGAATGAATGGATGCATGAATGGGTTTGCCCTTATAAAAGGGTGTGACGTATGGGTGTGGCAGAATTCAAATTCTTGGCCAGGGAGGGCACCACTGAAAACAAGAACAATGGCTCCCCCAGTGTCTTAGAAGCCTACAACAACTAGAACAACAACATCTAAAAACTTTGATGGCTGGATGCATACGACGAATTAAACAAAATATGAAATCGAAATACGTTTCTTTACTCTCAAAGAAGCAATATTGTACTTTTATATTGTCTATAAAGTTGCTGGAAGGGGTCAGTGTAGGTTCATTCAAAACATGCCTGTCAAGTGTTCAATAGGTGCAACACAAAAATGAGAACAGTCTTTTACTCACCCAACTTTATAAATGATTGGCCATTGCTGCTTTGTAATTTCAATAACATCCTTTAATGATTTTGGTATAACACCGCTCGCAACCTCATAAGAGTGTTGGTAGTCATATTTATCGAGTATCGAAATCGAGCATGGCGCATAATTCGAATGGATTCTTTTTACTCCCAAAAATATTTATGCAAGTCGTAAACGAATATTTTTTTTTTTTGCTCAACACATTTATTTAGCATTTAGCATGTATGAACTATTCGTTTATTTTTCTCCATTTGTTTATATGTTCTATTTTACTTTAAAGCAGGGTTTTGTTCATATGCGATTTGATTGCACGAAGCACACTAATCTGCATTAGTTTCTTGTAATGAACTTTTGTACGGGTCTCTCCACATGGCTCTTTTTCTCCCTCTAAACATGCATATGGACCAATTACACTACTCATGATAGACCCACCAATTTACTGATTTTAGACTCACTTCGTTGATAGCAAAGATTAAACTGGAGACGAAACTTTTTGTGGCATACTTGATTTTTAATTTGGGTGCAAGGACTTCACAATAAACGGTTTCTATCTCTAAGCTAGCGGGATTTTTTTGCAAATGACATTTTTGTCGAAATGTAAAAGTTTGAAAACGTTATCTATAACAGGGGGTCGCATAAATGTTGCGAATAAATTCTAGGGGAGTTAGGACACGTCATCAGAATTAAAATTTCATAGGAACCCATGCCTGGAAATATCATTGTACGTGGCTAGGGACGCTTCCTTATCATGACCTATTCAGGAACACACGAAGGTACAATTCAAATTTAATTCACATCAGTAATAATTCAATCCAGTATAATTCAAATTCCTTATACTTAATAACTTGGAATTCTTTACGAATTTTAAAGTGAATGATTTTGCAAAGGTTTCCATGCTTAAAGATGTGCTTATTTAAATAGTCACAGGCATTGTGCAGAGTTAGTTGAAGGCTACCCTATGGAGTAATATAAATAATGCAAAGGTAAGTTTTCTCTGGAAGTTTCTGAAAGCAGTTGGAATCCCGAATCGCTCAGATTGAGTTTCTAATTCGCATTTTACGCTTGTCAGGTAATGTGTAAGTATCTATGTTTTAATGAGTGCAACGCATGTTGTATTTTTTCACTTTTTAATCATCTGCAAATGCACATCATATTTATGCTTGTCTATCAGTCTTGTTATTTAAAAATCCTATCATTAAAACCAAACAGCAAACAAATTTAAGAATGAATATATTTGAGTCTTTTACCAATTTTATACACTATAAGTTTTTCTAATAAAGAAATTATTAAACTACAAAAATAAAAAAAAATATTCTTAAAGCTAACGAATTTCATTTAATAGAATATTTTCCTTCTAAACCTTCTATTCTTAGACAGGATCTAACACTTGCAGATAGAAACTAAGAACATAATTTAGAAGCTTTCATCCTTATTAGCGGAGAGCAAAATAAAGTGTTAGCAGAAGAATATATTCTCTATTAGTCCTCTCTTCCAGTGTAATAAAGATAGCAGATATTGGAACGCTTTTGTTCTGATGCGAGGAACATTTATTTAATCTAGAAAATTGTTTGGTGCGACAACAAAACTGATTGGGCAAGTAGAAAAATTTATTTTCATGCATTGTACTCGTATTTTCAATAAAGTGTTTCCGTTTCATTTGGAGCATATTTAAACAAGTTATTTTGCGATACATTTTTGTCCCAATTCATTACTTATTCAGAATATGTGTGACATTGTTGTGTTTTTAAAAGTATTTCATTTAACTTATGATTTGAACAAAGACTTTCGACTTTGTGCTATGTAAAATGTGTGACATTTGCATTTTATCTCATCGTAAAATAGCTGAGTTCATTGTAAGTTTCTATTAAAATTCAAATTTAGATCATGCTAAAAAAACGGGAATAATGACGATATTGTATAAAAGGAAAAATGCACTCACTTTATTGGCTAGCAGAGAAACATTTTTATTTTTATAGTTTTTAAATAAAATTACAATATTTAGCCACACATTTAAATTTATTAAATAAAGCACCAACATTTCGAAAACAGCAAAGCTTTTTATGCATTTAAAAAACTTCACTGAGAATTATATTTTCGATTTTTTTTTTTTTTTTTGCTTTCTGCTGCATGATATTTTTTTTAACATTTCTTAGATATTTTCCGTATTACTGATTTCAAATCTGCAATTGGTCGATTTTTCTCCCCAAGCTACATTTTTTTAAATGGCATATTTAGTCTATTTCTTGTTGAAAGGTACAAGTATTAAAACTATCTATAAAACAGGGGATTACGTAAATGCTGCAACAAACTTCTGGGAAAGTAAGGATAAAACATCAGGATTAAAGACGTCTAATCCTACGTCCAGATCGAAGTAATAGAGATCTCACAATCATCCTGCTTAAGATGAAATCAATTTAAAGTCAAAATTCAGATTAATTTGTTATATATTGATATTGAATAACGAGGAAATCTACGTTGTAGATAACACTGAGGAAGAAGCCTTTTGCTGCATTGCCTAGTTCGGGTGAGAGGATTTCAAATCTGAAATAAGTTTTGCTCCAATGGGAGTTAGAATACATCATCAAGATTAAAATTGCATCGAAACATATGCTCGAAAATGTCGCCATACGCCTTTAGAGGTGCTTACCTGTTGTGCGCTGTTTTCTTGAGTGCTTCTCATACACTGAAGAGCCAAAAAAACTGGTATACCTGCCTAATATCGTGTAGGGCCCCAGCGAGCACGCAGAAGTGCCGCAACACGACGTGGCATGGATTCGATCAATGTGTGAAGTCGTGCTGGAGATAATTGACACCATGAATCCTGTAGGGCTGTCCATAAACCAGTGGGAGTAAGAGGGGGTGGGGATATCTTCTGAACATCACGTTGCAAGGTATCCCAAATATGTATGCGATGTCGTAGATTTGATGTTTTACCGGATTTTCGATACTCACGGTATACTCGTGAAATGGTCGTACGTGAAAATCCAAATTTCATTGCTATATCGGAGATGCTATGTCCCATCTCCCGTGCGCCGACTATAACACCACGTTCAAACTCACTTAATTCTGTATAACCTGGCAGTGTAGCAACAGTAACCGATCTAAGAACTGTGCTAGACACTCGTTGTCTTATATACGCGTTGCCGATCGCAGCGCTGTACTTTGATTGGCTCCATACCCCCTTTATTTGCATACTCATGCCTGTACAAATTTTTTAAACTCTTCAGTGTAATAGGACTAAAAATGCTACTTTAAGAAAATCTTTATCTTTTGGATCAAAACTAATTTCAGATATTAAATCTTCACGCCCAAATTGGAGAAAATCAAGTATTTTGCATAAATGTAATAAAAAATTAGTTCGACATTTATGTTTTAAATTTTTAGCTGGTTAAATATTATCTATTTTTTCTTCTAGAGCTGAAAAAGCATTTTATGTGCGATATTGGGTTGTACAGCAACAACAGATATAATATATAAATATTTTGATTCTTGATATTATTTGTTATTTTTGCTTTGCTTGCTTTAGCTTGTTTTCCTTAGTTTATTGGAGAATACTTAATATTATTTAATCATTTTACATGGAAGATTTCTTTATAGTTAGATAGTTTCATGCATCACGTACAACATACGCATATACGTGTTTGGATGAAATGTTTCATAGTAAATACCGAAAAGTGTTTTCTATGCCGAAATCAAGGGGAATGTATTAAGCAGAATTTATTATCAGTAGAAAAATCTCACAAAGTGCCTAGATTTAAAACAGTACTTTGTATACCAAAGAATTTGCGCATTAAGAGAGAATTCTGGGACCAAACTAATAAAAAATTGGGAAATTACTATAAATTTAAAAATCACTGAACATTCAAAGGAACTATTTATGCTTTATCGCAACTCATTTAATTGCAAAGCTTTAGAAAAAAATGGAGAGAAGAAACTGTAATGTCTAGAAAGAGACATGATGTTTCGAACATAAAATATAGGCTTTTACAAAATGCTATTAGGTCAAAGAAACAGTTTTTTCAAGAAACATTTTTTGACATTAAAAGTTTGAAGTAGGAATTCTTTTTAGGAACTAAGAAAATAAATTTTTCTCTTAGATGCTGCTACTTTCAAAAAGTTTTTCTTTTATATGAGTGTAATGAATTTAGGTAATAGCTACCGTCCCTTCATTATGCTTAAAAGAAAATAAGTAATTATCAATTCAAAAATCTGTTTGTCGTTATTCATTTTTAGTCTCTGAGAGAGGAGTAGCTAGATAAAATGGTTAATTACTCTCAAATGTAGTATTTTCTGAAATAGTAGAGACAGAGATTCGCACTGAAATACGAAAAATGCTTTCGTCTGGAATGGTAGTAAGTTCAAGTAAGTTAAAAACTATTACAATTTTTAAAAAAAATAAATTATATTTGTATTTTTAGCTTGAAGTCAAGTTAGCTCACGTTCAGATCGATGGTTTCTTTTGTTATAAAATGTATTTGTGTGGAATAGTTGTAAGTTCATTCAACTCCAAAGTAAGTTAAAAAACGATCACAATTTTTTTAAAAATATTTTACTATTTGTATTTTTAACTTGAAAGTAAGTTAGGTCAAGTTCAGATCGGTAGGATTTTTGTAGAAAAATATTTTTGTGTGGAATAGTAGTAAGTTCACTCAACTCTAAAGTAAGTTAAAAATTATTACAAATTTTTTAAGCAAATATTTTACTACTAGGAGGCTTCGCCCCTTGCTCGCTGGCTCTCGCCAACCTCCGGAACTGCTTTCGCAGTTCATTTCGGATTGCTTCGCAATCCGATGCTCGCTTTGCTTGCTCGTTGGAACGTTCTTAACGTTTAGCTTTTATATACTTTTTTGAACACTGAAGTTCCGAAAACTTTTTATTGTAGAAAATTCTAAACCTGTACATTTCAATATTAGTTTGAAATTGCAAACAGTTCACATATTTTTCTTAATCACACTATTCTAAATTTCAGTTGTTGAGAAAAGTAACTGTTGTAAGTTTTGTTTTAAAGTCTTTCCCACCAGAGGGCTAAAGCCATGTGTTGTAAAACAATATGAAATAGTAGTCTGCCACTGAACGCCGGATGTAAAGCATCGGCTTTGATGAAGATAATTTTGTATTTTTAATTCTCTGAAGGGCGCCACCTTAATAATATGGAATTTGTAAAATAAATGTATATATTTTTGATTGTTGATGAAGCCCATCATTTTGTGTTTTCATCAGTGTTCAGAAGCAGAACAACTATAAGTTTTTTATTTTATCACAAAAATATAAAATGTATAAAAAACAAAGAAAAGAGTAAGAAAATGAGTATAGTAGTGGAAAAAGTTAAAATTATAATATAGTTTTTGTCAGTTAAAATAAAACTTTTTATTTAAGTCGTTGCTAACAATTCAAATTTCTCCGAGGCAATTCTAAACCTTAATTTTGTTCTAAATGTCAGTATTCAGACACACAACAGAAGTTTAATATGAAGTTGTAAAATGCAAATAAATACAAAAAAAAGTATAGAGATTTGTACAAAACGCCTACAATTAAAAACAAAACGCCTACAATTAAAAATGTAAACTGTTGTCAACGCGAGGAAAGAAATATCATCGGTTTTATTGATACATACGTACGTATAAGCGTTTTATATAATATAGATTTGTAAATTTTGCTTCTAGCCAAGTTAGCTCAAGTTCGGATCAAAGGGTACCAGAAACGGCTTTAGGTAATTTTATACATAAATATGCTTATGGGGGAAGATGTTATCGACTATGCTAACCTTCATCTATCAAAAGGTACTTCGACATAGAATAGAGT
Source organism: Parasteatoda tepidariorum (assembly GCF_043381705.1). Taxonomy (NCBI): domain Eukaryota; kingdom Metazoa; phylum Arthropoda; class Arachnida; order Araneae; family Theridiidae; genus Parasteatoda; species Parasteatoda tepidariorum. The sequence goes on along the minus strand of NC_092205.1, from coordinate 81,108,350 downwards.
AAGCATATTTCTTTTTATATACTAGTGAATTGGAATTGTATTTTTGTAGTGGTAGATACAATTCAGTACTCCACCACCAGAATTGTATCTGTGATAGAATTCGATGAATGGGACTCCACTAGTTGATTCATTGCAATTTTGTCGAATCTGGGAGAGCTGTGTTAAGACCACCGCACTTTAAATGCTGATTGCGAGAGCTGTATTAAGTTCACGGTTGTGGTCGCTCCTGTGTTGCTATTAACAGCCGAGTGTATACAGGTTAAACTTGTGCGTGATCGAGGTTAAGTAGCAACAGCGTGAGTTGGATATGGTAACAGTCGCAAGTAGAAATTTAACATTTCAATGATTACCATCCATCAAAGAAGGTGTATTCAAATCGAAGTTGGAGTTTCTGTTAAAGTAGGCGTGTTCACAACACTCCCGGGTCACCAATGTGAGGGTGCAAGATGCTATAGACTATGCCAACCTACATCTATCAAAAGGTACCTCCACATAGAATCGAGTTAACGTGTTTTTTTATATACTAGTTTATTGTAATTTTAATTTTGTAGTGGTAGATATATTACATGATTAATGTTAATAAACATCCATAAGCTTACGCAAAGAACTCGTCCCACTATTCCTGCAATCTATAGAAAATATGATTATTCGAATTCGTCCAAAAGGCATTTCACTTTAAAGACCTTCAAAATAAATTGCGAAGTGTATAAAATCACCACCTATAAATGCGGCAAATCACTGATTGGTTCGTTGGTTTTTTTCAATATCCGAAGTATAATTTCTAAACTTTATATACATATTAAAAAAAATACTCGTTGTTAGATATTCCATTCACAAATTAAAATTTATTTTCCTCTTTTTATCACCGCAAGTGCCCCACATTGCTTTCAAATTATTTTTCAGGTAGTTAGATTCATTATTTAATAGATAAAGAAAACATTAAATGAAAGTTTAAACGTTAATATATAAACTAGTTAGAAAAAAACAAGACTACATATATTTTCTTTATTAACGTACTTTCAAAAAAAAAAAACATGAGTTGTTTAAAAATATAAGTTTGTTACTATTTATTGCTGATATGATCATTTCTTATAAATAAAAGTTTAACTTAAGTAAACGCACTTTTGTGCCATCAAAAAGCTATTAATTCGCGCTTATCAGTTCTCAAAAATTCTACATAAGTGAAACATATGATAGCCAGATGTTTTCAGCTAAATTGCATACAAAAAATAGGAGACACTACCCCTGCTCACTACCACTCACCAATTCTAGGATCTGGGAACTGCTTTAGTAGTATAATTACATTTATTCATTTTTCTTTAATTGTAAGGTAGTTCTTATTTTCTCGTAGATGGTTACAAATTTCCTGTAATTTAGATCAGGAAAAAAGTCAGTAAGTATCCTTAACATTTTAAAACATCTATGCAAAGAATACCGGGCAATTGTACTTATACGTTAAATGTATCTAAGTCGTACCAATTAAAAGCATACCTGGAAGACTCCCTTTGACTAAAAGAAACGTCAGCGAAAAGAATACCGAGGAAGTGCTTAAGCGGACAATAGCTCTTTATTTTCAGTGAAGAAAATGCGTTGCATTTTTTATCTTTCTGAATCTGCAAAAGAAGAGCCGCAATGGCTCAAGGGATAGAGCATTCGCCTTCCAATGAGGTGAAACGGGTTCGAATCCCGGGGATGGCTGGTTGATACGAATCCACAACCTATTTGCACTGACCACAGTGGAGACGTGAAATATCCTCAGGGGTAGACGGATTATGGGTTAGAGTCTCTTTGCTGTTAAGCTGACCATGGGAGATTCCTGTGGTCTTCCTCTTCATGTAACGCAAATTCTGATTAGTTCCTTCGAAGAGTCCTCCATGAAGGAAACATTCTCCTAATTCTTGATCAAGGAGTTCCTTTGTTTTCTGGATTGGGTTCAAAATTACAAGGCTACGGAGTTAAACACTAGCAGTCGTAAGCACTAAAAATTGGGTCGTCTGTTCCACGACGGTTATAAAATAAAATAAAATCTGCAAAAGAAAACCAACAGTTAGAATTGGAGACTTCATGCGTGTTGTTGCCTGCTGAATGCAGATTTACTTTGATATTTTTTAAATGTTTCAAAATACAGTTTATGTGTTTTCATGCATTTAACTGATACTCGTTTAAAATGAGATAATACTCATTTGAACCACCCAAAAAGAAATTTTTGAATAATTATTGTCCATGATAACCAAAATTTCAGCTTAAATCAATTGTCATCATTTGTGCGTTTAGCTACTTGTGGGCGGTTTTGCTATTGTAACAGTGTTTTTCTGAATCAAATTGTATAAAAATGCCTTGTAATATTTTTAAACTATTTCTCTAAGGAATTGCTCGAGAAATGAGGTAGGATTTTGTTTTATTTACAACAGAGAAATCTTTTTAAGAACTTCGGGTAGTTTTACAAGCTCTGAGAAAACAGTAAAGGAGGCTTTCTATTCCCTTATGTATTTTTTAAACATCTGTTTTTGCTAGTTTGAGTCTTCAGAGACCTGTGGTGAGCACAAAATTAGATGAGAACCCAGAATAAACTTGGCTTTCTTGAGTTTTAAAAGTATCAACAAAAGAAGTCTAAGGAATTTTAAGATTCAAATCCAAAGAAAAGTTAAAAGTTTGGTTATTTAAAAATCAGGAGGGAGGCAATTTTTTCAATTTTTTTTGTCTACATTTGTCAAAAATCAAAACCAAAAGCAAGAAGTCTTTAAAAAGGATATCATTTATGCTGTATTGTTATATTTACTTAATAGATTTAGAAGGCTGATTTTTGTTAATTTATTTTGTTTGTTAAAGAATGAGGAAATTCTGTGGAAAGCTTACTATGAAAATTAAAATTTGTGAAGTACTAAAACTGGTGAATAATAAAGATAGTTCAGTGTTTATTTTGAGTTAGAAATTATTTAAAGATGTTTTAGGAAAATTTTTAATATCTAAAAATAAAGTTTGATTTCACAAAGAAACAATTCAGATAAAATTGCCGTACTGTATGGTGATGATATTTTCTGTAAAATAAAACCACAATTGTGTTTGGCGAAGCAAAAATATAGGGTTATCATCTGTTCATGTGATAACGGTTGCCAGAAATTCTGTTTTTTAAGAAATTATTGTACATTTTGCAGAAAAAAACAAAACTGAAACGTAAATTTAACCTAATAAATGGTTTCATGCCATGATCTAAGGTATCATGATAAAAGTCAACTATTTTATCACACTTACCAAATTTTATCATATATTTCAAAACCATATTTCTTTGTTTATTTCACCAAAGCTCTCTTCTGCAAAAATTTCCGAAATTAGTATTCCATTAGAGCCAGGAACATGACATATTTTGCCATAGTCTGGTAGTTTTGACCATACTCCTTACCTTCCATATTGTAGTATAGTTACCATATAGTCATGTACCTTTATCTCAAAGTTAAACTTTAATTTTTTATTTGAATACTATCAAATTAAATGAACTTTAAAATGAATAAATATTTAAAAATATTCAATAAATATTCAATTTATCAATCAATTATACTTTTAAAAATTCAATTATTGAAATTATAATTGAACTTTCATAAAATAGTCTGTAATCAATCAAAAATTAAATCACTTTCAGTAAATTAAAAAATATCTCTATAAATAGAAAAATAAAATATAAATAGAAAATAAAATATCGCATTATTTTATCTAATGAAAAAGCATTAGAATTTCAAATATTTTTTTTACGTTACCTGTTTAGAAAGGAACTAAAATATTTTTTGAACTATATTTTAAAAAAACATTCTAAGATAAAAATATTAAAAAAAATTTCTGTATTAACTTCTCTTCAAAAAATAAAATTCGAAAAATGTTTTAATATAATTGCTACGCTCTAAAGCCTAACTTATATTTCATTGAGTGAATACCAATAAAAGCTAATCATAAAAATTAAGAATAAATACGTAAATCCAAATCCCTGATGTGTTTTGCAGAAATAAACTAATAATTAAAAAAACTTCGTTATTTATTATTTTTCAAATATTTTTAAAATAGCACTTTGTCCTGACATAAATAAATATTTTATATGAATATATATTAAAGAGATATTATTCAAAATAAAAGGTGGGAATTTCGAAGAAATTAATAATTAATGCATACTAGGAATAAGACATAATGCATAACAAGATCTTTCAAACATGAGCTTAGATTTCATCATCAAAATATCCTAAAGCAGTCTGTGATATTCAGCTTTGTATGTTATTTTCATAAATATGAAATAACTAATTAGTTAGAAGCAACAACATGGTAATGACAATCATTTCCTAGAAAATGACTTACTAAAATAGTTGAAGGAAATTTTGGTGCTGCTAAATCTAAATTGCCTCATCTATGTTATTTTAGTTGACAGCCGTTTTAACTTGTCATATAATATTAGGAAACAAAATAGTTTATCACATTTAGAACAATTCGACTTAGCCACGAGGAAAATTTCAATTTAAATAATGTATCAAACTGTCTATATTATGTAAATTATTTATATTGTTACATTATCAATTGGATTATTCGGCAAATCTTTTCATTTTTTTTTCCGAACACAGAAATCATTTATATTTTTTTATGACGTACTTTACACTTAAGCCGCATAATCATTACATAGTTCAACAACTGATCTTGTTTTTGAAAATTTTGATCGATTCTCTGCAGTAAATTTTGGCTGGTGCCCTTTCAAATATTTTTTTTTCTACGGCAGGCACTGAACACTCGTTCTTCACCTAGGAAGATGCCGGAAGTGTTGCTCATTTAACGATACGCGGTTGACACCTGTGAATCTAAGTCGCGGAGCAACATTACCCACGCCACACTGCCACATATACCCCTTTATGGAGTGGGCCTGATTCACACAACAGTGAACATCACACAGAGAGAAACATCCATGCCCTAAGCAGGATTTGAACCCGCAACCATTGACTTCACAGTCGGGCAAGCTGACCGCTCGGCAACTTGACCGTCATCCCTTTCAAGTATGAGAAGAGAAAAGCCATATTTTAAAATTTTATAATTGAAAAAAAAATACTGTTCAAGTCAAAAGAATTCGATGTATATAGAGGAGATATATTGCAGTACACCAGGGCCGAAATCAGTATGAAAAATTTCGATTAATCGTGAAGATGCACTGCGTCAGTCAAAACTGATGAAGACACAATAAAGGCATTAATTGATGTAAACTAGCACCTCGTGAGATCACTCAGAGATAAAATTGATCGAAACCGACCATTCCATGATCATCTGAAAATCCTAAACATTTTATTTCATGGCGTGATGTATGGTTTGCTCATGTTTTTAAGGCAAGACATTTGTACCGTCGCGTTGACGTCTGTGATTTGCTTCTCAATCACCAGAAAATTATATATTTTTGTAGTGCATGATCAATGGAAAAAGAAATGGGTTGTCTGCAGCAATTTTCCGGTCTCTAAGGCATTTTTTAGACCGTAAAGCCTTCAAGTATGGAGATCAAAAATTCTCGTGATCAGTTTTTTGCCAGTAAGGAACAAAAATTTAATGCATGTAGAATCATGCTACTGTCAACAAGAGGACAATTTCGACCAGAAAGAACAATATTATGTTTAAAAAAATATTTTTCAATACAAGAAAATCGCCTTTAATTTATAAAAAAAAGAAAAAAATTCCAGACAACTCAATAGTATATAGGCTTATTTTTGATTAGTTCAGTTATTTATCAACACTCTGATTGAAAATGATAACATTTATAGAATAAATTGCCTTTTCAAAATGTTGAAATGTATACTGTGCAACTCAGTGCTTACAAACTGTTTACATAGTGCTTACAAAGGTAGATTTGCGTTGTTTCGAATTGCTATTTGCCTTAAAAATGAAAAAAATAAAAGCTTTCTAATCCTTTCAGCACGTGAGTTGGAATATTTGGCACTGTAAATTGACTTCTTCACATTCTAATGAACAGGGTTTTCTTCGTGCTATTCAGTGGAAAAATAATGTAGGAAGAGGGACAAGATATTATCAAAATAATAATAAAGAGGCTGAAATAATGTAGGATAGTATAACCAATATTTTCCTCCAATTTTACTTTAATCGATGTTTCTCGATATTTTTTTAAATATTTTTACTTCATGAAATCCATGTGATGGGTTTAATCTTCGCCTACCTAGTATTTCAAATCTTTAAGCCGAATTCTTTACACTTTCTACACTTTCCCCCATCAGGATTTATAGATTGAGAATCAACTCCAAAGCAAGAAGCCCTGTGGTTTCAGATTCAAAAAACTCTACGTATAGTTAGGTGGTTGCGGGTCATGGTGTGTGGAGGTCGATAAATTATGCCACAACTGTTCTCCGATTTAAATTGTGGCAGTGTAGTGTCCAAATGCACATTGCCTTCGGATCTTCTTTTAGGACAAATCCTAGACCCCCAGTGGCAGCTTATTATTATAGCACCAGTGTCACATTAACATCAAACTATTTAATTTGCTTTTTTTTTATAGAATCTACTCCAAATAATTAGACCTGTGACTTTTGCTTAGTTTCCATTATTTGTAACATAATGAGTCCTGATACATTTGCGCCTATATATCATTTATTTCTAAAAGATATATATAGGTCTTATCTTACTCAATAGGTTATAGGTCTTATCTTATCTTATAGTTTATAGGTATTATCTTACTCAAATTATTTCCTTTTTTATTGAATCACTTGATAGTAACTTATTTCACAAATTGTATTTAATTGGAAACTTATATTACGTTGGGGAAATATAAATATGTCATTACAATGCAAAATATATAAAAATAAATAAATTCCGTTTCATTTTTGAAATCATTGAAGAAGTTATAAAAAAACCATTTTAATTTTTAATGCTTAATAAAATGCAAAAGAAAAAGTGCTACAGTTTTTTTAAAATCTTTATTTTCTCTGGTATGTAAGAAATAGCTTTTAAAATTTAATAACTTACATATGATTTTTGCAAAACTATTTCATTTTCCTACGCCATGTACAATTTTGTTGTACACCGTGTACAAAAATTTATTAAAAGTGATAATAATAAAAATGGTGCTTTAATTTCACCATTTAAATCAAAGCTAAAGGGACTGGGATAACCTGGTTGGCAGGACGCTGTACTCACGCTCGTGAGAACGGGAGTTTGAATCCAGTCGGCCGAAGACTACCCGTGTAGTAATCAGCAATTGGTGCACTTTGAATCTGTCGGGTCACAAAGTTCTCCATGTTCCCATAACAGCTTATGCCTCTAGGGTTACTGAGTTGGAGATTGATCGTTTTCTGAGTCAGGTCAAAATTACGATCTGTGGATGAATGAATGGATGTTTGAATGGGTTCACCCTATAAACTAATGTGTCTGACAGAAGTCGAATTCTTGGCGGTAGATGGCACCACTGGAAAACCTGAACAATCGCATCCTCTTTGCTTTAATGACTAACGACGACAACAAATCAAAGTTAAAAATAATTTTATAAAAGGTATACATAGTACGCATTATGGTTTAAATTTATTTACAAGTACGTTCTAATGCCCGAATTTGCCATAAAAGTAAAGAAATAATACCGGGGAAATAGTCATACCATTTACTCAAGAATATAAAAAAAATTAAATTTAAAAGGTGACGGACATCATAAAACATGAATATAAAGAATTAGAAGTTGCAAAAAAAAAGTTGCAAAAAATTTAAATAAATCTGAACAATGTTGAAATGCATTTTATAGCAATTTATACTGAAATAAATGCAAAATTCAACTTCTCCTTTAGTTATTCTCTTTGTAATATGATTGTTAAACAACTGTAATTTTCAAAAAAATAAGAATTTTTTTAAATGGAAAGTTAGCACTTAACGACTTGGGTGCAAACTTTCTAGAAAATAGTCATTGAAAACTCATTACTTTTACATCAAATTCAGATGACTGGCAATTACATTAGCAATTAATTTGAGTTTAACCGATCTTTTATTTTGCTTGTCAAAAGATCTGATTAGCATGTGTTACTTTGTCTAAACTGTTTGACAAAATTCATCAATCATTTTGCGCTCATCTCAGAATCAAATAATAGTTATTTAATTAGTTTTGTTCCTGAGTTTTAGCGGGATTAGAAGCTATTTTTATTTTAGTTTTTAGCTTTAAATATAATCTGTGAGGAGATAAAATTTTTTGCATATTTAAAACTTTTACGTCTTAAAAGTCCATCGAAGCATTTTTCGTCTCAAAATTTTACATCTAGTATGCATTCTAAGCATGTGAAACATAAAATATGTATTAATTAATGTTTTCGCATCTCGAAAGACAAACTTTTACATCTCTACATATTTCATGCATTAGAAACTCATTTAAAAATTTTACATCTTGAATGAGTTCTAAGTAAGTAGAGCATGAAATTTATTTTAATTAATGTTCTTGCCTCTCAAAAGACAAAATTTTACATCGCTACAAATTTTACGCCAATTTACTCCTCTTAAAATTTTACATCTGATATGCATTCTAAGTAAGTAATGCATGAAATATGCTTTTATTACTTAAAATACATACATCAAAATAAAGGTTATGAAATATTTACCCCGACCTGCCCCAATTTAGGGCATACGGGTAAATGTTTATTAAAATCAAGAAAAACAGAAAAGTGCATAAAATACAAAAAGTAACATTACAGAGTAACATTATGTAAACATTACAGAGTCTGATGGCAACAGCAGTAAAATAATTAAAAATGCTCCGAGAGTCCCGCCTTATAGTGCCGAAGCCGACGGGGCTTCCCTTATAGTGAGCCAAAGACACAAATGAAAAATTTTACAACACATCGCAGGAAAGTACAGTATGACATACAATGCATCATGTGCAGGCAGTACATAGGATTAAAACGAGTAATATTATGGAGTAAGTTGGGTCGCTAAACCAAAGCGATCATTAACATTGTGACAGGATATAAAGGACACAAAGTATAAACTGTTGATGTATTCAAGAACAGTAAAACATAAAGTGAACCATTAAAAAAAACGTGTACCTGAAGTGAACATNTATGTATGTGTGTGTGTGTGTGTGTGTGTGTGTGTGTGTACAGAAGTATTAAATGAAAAAAACCAACCATCGCGTTTTTTTTTTTCCTAGATCGAGAAATGTGAGGTTTCGTTCGATAAAAATGGAATTGTAAAAAATAATAAAGTGCTATGAGGTTTCTGCATTGAATTTGCTTATTTTTTATTTTTAAATACATTTTGGACTATTAGATTTGTTTACTTTAGATTCAACCAGGCGAAAAAGAAAAACACATTATTTGAAAGTACATATTTTTAAGCCGGTAAGAATACAACGTATGCAGATAACGGAATTATTTCTTTGTGAAATGTATTTGTGTAAGTTATAGGGATACAAGGGAATAAAAAGCTTGTTTGTATTTTCTTTTCTTCCCTTACAAGCGAGAATCATAATGTATTTTTAAAAATATATTGAAAATGTGAAAAAATGTTTTGATAGAATTTTAGAATAAAATGCAGTCTATGTTAAGAAATATGACCTCTTGGCAACTGTTTGGAAAATAATTTTAAATATCTCCTGCAAAATAAACTACTTTTTTTTATATGTTTTCATTTAGTTGTTGCCAAAACTTGGAAGTAGTTTCTTCTTTTGGTAAGTGATGATTATATTATAATAAATATATATAATTATTTTTGTTCTGAGTTTACTTCTGAAGTTATATTTTATAATTAACAGGGGATCTCAAAGCTGAGCTTTTTACAGACTTTCTCAGTATATTTGACGGTTTAAAGCTGTTCTGTTGACTAAATGTGCTTTTTCTGTTCTTCATCCAAATCATAAACTTCTTAAAACTGTCGGTTCAAATTCTGTTTTTGCTGCATTAATGTTTGATTTTATTGTCAAATTAATACTCTACTTGGTTTTTACATTTATTTAAGCGATTAAGTGTAAATACGTTTTAAGCGATTTTACACTTAGATATTATTTAAAAAAGTAGAACTATTAAGAGGAAAATAGTTCAAAATTTTTCCTCATACTAAGACGCTAGAGTTGCGATAGCTGAAAGGACAAGGAACTCGCATCCCAATGAGGTAATGCAGGTTCGGATGCCAGTGCCGATCCGTTGCTCTGCTCTGCGTTTGCACTGAATACAATGTTGACGTAGTTATTTTAGAGAAATTTTGTAAAAATAACAAGAATTTGATGTGAAAATAAAAGAGTTTGTTTATTAAAGTAATAGCTGTTTAAACAACAGTATTTTTCTGAGAAATGAAAAATTTTTTGGTGGCACACTAGCTGGCAGTTTTTTTTTTCAAAAATTTAACAGATTTTTTTACAGCGTATTTTCTTATTTAATGTCGGATAATTTCTGATATTTATTCCTATGCATAGCAACGTAAGTGATATCTGTCGCTATGAATATAAAAAAATTACTAATTACTAAGTTTTAAAATTAATAAAATTTATTTAATATATAAGAGATTCAGAATGTAATTCCTTTTTATATCTCATTCTTTGGAGGTGATAAATTATAGATATAAGAATGATTTATCTGACATATATATAATGTGCAATCTTTAGAAGACAAGTATTTATACTATTCGGATTCTACAACTCTATGAGACAACCATTTATCATTTCCAAAGTTCTTTTCTGAAAACTTTTCAGGAAAAAAATATTATCGATTAGATTTTGGCAGACGTAACTAAAATATTTTTCATGAATCATTCTTTTCTTTCTAAGTCTCCAAAAATTAAGCGAGAAAAATGTTCACACATTTTCTATCTCAAATATTTAAAATATTTATTATTTTTTTATTATTTATTACTTTTTTATTATTTATAATTTCTTTCTCCTTAGATTTAGTTAGTTTAATTGTGTATTTAAGGGTTAATTTTGATTGATTTTTCAGCACAAGTGATAAGCTGATCTTTTCCTTCAGATGTATGACATAATTCTGTAATTTGTTTAAACTTAATCTGTAAATAAAGCTTACATGGAATTTGGATAGATATATAGTTTGAGGATAACATTATTTTGGATATGAATTTATGTTAAAGAAAATTTGCTTTATATTAAAGTGCGCATCATTTCCTAAAGTAATTAAACAATAATATTACTATAATGGTGATTATTTTATTATTGAAATTCCAGTGAAGTAAATCATTTGGGTTAATCTATATTTCGAAGTCACTTTCAACTATTGCAAAGTTCGTCACCAGGATGCGTTATTTCATTTATGCCAACCTAATTATTTTACACTTATTCCTAATTATTTCCTTTTCCTAATTATTTTCATCTCGTATGTATGTTTTAATTATATGCCACTTCGCACCGGTGTGTTTTAATTATGTTTTATGTAGCTTTTGTTACATGTTTTTACGTTATGTGTTGTTTCTACGTTAACATGTGTATGTTTGCATTACTTGTCCGGCGCCATTTTATTTAGCAGGGCTTTGTACATAAACACGATTACCGCCATAAAATTGCCACTATTCAAAATAGGGGCATTTTGAAGTTAGTTTTTTCTATATATACATTATATTTGAAATAGAGGCGTGATTGCTCGAAGGATAAAGCGTTCGCCTTTCAATGAGGTGAACCAGGTTCAGACCCCAGCGATGGCTAGGTCATACGAATTCTGCACACGGCTCGCACCGACTACAGTGCTGGTGTAAAATATCCTCAGTGGTAGAAGGTCAATGGGTTAGAGTCCCCTTGACATCAGGCTAATCATGAGAGGTTTCATGGTTTTCCTCTCCATGAAGCACACATTCTGGTTAATTCCTTCAAAAAATCCTCAATGAAGGAAAATTTGTCCAATTACTTGATCCTGAAGTTCCATTGTCTTCTATATTGGGTTCAAAATTACAAGGCTGCGAAATTGAACATTGGTCGTTGTTTCAATCGTTGTTATTTTTGAAATCGTTGTTATTTTGATCGTTGTTATTTTTGAAAGGAAGCGTACTCATTCTGAAAAACAGTTAATTTTGTTAAAAAGAAGAAAGGAAACTATGATATTTGGATGTTTAATTTTCAACTCCAGTAACTAACCATCTTTCAAATGGCACTTTTTATGCTCATAATCTGCTTCACGCTGAGGTTACACTCCTATATCTGAAAATGAGAGAAGAAAATTTGAAAGTAACGATGTTTGAAGAAAGTTGACTGATGTTAGAAATTATCAAAATAACAATTAATGACCATTTAAAAAAACATATATTATTTATTTATTTTAACATAAACTATGGATACGGATTTTCATAACGATTTTGGGATAAAAAAATTGTTGAAGAGGAATTTTTGAGGAATAAAAGGAATACCCTTTCTTTTAAAAAAAGGATTACATTTTTTAAACCTTTAACCTTTACTATTGCTAAATCATTCTCAACAAACAGTTGTTGCTATACTGAATGTAACAACTAAATCTAGAATTTTCAAAAATCTTTCTGGCTGATACGAAACGTGAATTTGCATAATCCATCAACTGGAAGTCCTCTAAGGCGATGGTATAGTAACTTTGGCATGCAAATTCCAGGTGAATCTCCTTTCTCTTTACAAAGTAAGAAATTCACTGGCTCTCAATTTGTCTTGATAAAAAAGAGATAGACATGAGCTAGACCCGAAATTGTTCTGAATCTTTAAAAAGTAACTAAATAAATGTATTTTTCATACGTATTTGTTTAAAGGTACTGAATTTCCTTTATGGATTTGATTTACTATTAGAAAGCAATCTCAAGTAAGTAAAAAGTTAATTTTGTTTTTCTGTGTGAATTATAAAGTGTTTTAAGGGACTTTTTGTCAGCAAAACTAACCGAATATTCATATTTAGTAAACTTTTCGTGGTTTTTTATTAAAATCATTTTTCAGACTTCATGAAATTAAGGCTTTTTTAATAATTGATTAATTTTTAATGCATTTCATATAAGTTATGTTCAAAGTTACTAGCTCTTACATAAATAATATTTTTAAGGATCTATTGTAAAATGTTAACCTTTTTTAAAAAAATTTGCAGTGTGATACAGTTACATTTTTAAGAAAAGAGTTTCAAAAATATTGATATGCATACATTTGGGTTTAAATTTTAAATTTTTTGTGATATTAAATGTTTCTGTTTTGTCGTTCTCAGAAATCTAAAGGAATTTACTGTCGATTTTGAAATTTACTCGGTTAAGTAGTACTATTACTTAAGTTGACTATAGTTTACCTTACCTATTTTTTTGTAATTATATTGTATCCTACCCACTTGATCAGTAGCAACATTTAAGTCTTAGACACAGAATTTTTATTAAACATATTTTTCATACTTTTTTCAGCATTTTGCATTAATTTGAGCCGAAATAACTATAAAATACTATATTTGAAATTTAACAATTTATGGTTATGAAATTCAGCATGGAACACCGATGTCTTTTTGTGCAATATCGGCAAAATCTTCAAAACACGGATCACTTCCAAAATATATTTTTTCAAAATTCAAAATTTTCAAATTTTAACAACAATAATTACAGTAATATCTCCGAATATCTCTAATTGAATGCTGTAAAAATTACGGTAAAAATGGGTTTCACGGCAAAATGGATTTTGCGGATGTTGCATAGAAAGTGGCGGTTTTTTATACTGCAATTTGTTTCGGAAACCTTTACAGTGTCAATAAAATTAAAATTGCCAATTCGATCTCTGACCTTACCATATTAATGGCAAAAAAATTTGTAGCTAAATAAATATTAAATCCTATTGGACTAAATATGGGAGGTTTTCATAATTTCTCTTCATTTAGCGCAAATTAAATGAAAGTTCAATCAAAAATTCTCTACAAGAAAGAGTTTGTCCAAATACGTTATTCATTGTCATGGCATTTGTGTTTTTAATTAATTTTTAATTAAAATGTAAAATGTAAAATAAAACTGTTCAAGCACTTATCACCATTTCCTGACTTATAAATATGCATTTTATATATACATTTCAGTATAATTGAACATTTATATATTATACATTTATAACATTTAATATTTTTATATTATTTTATTATAATTGAACATGGATATAATTTTAGTATCACTGTAGTAAATCAGCAAGAGGCATACACGAATGAAAGTTATTACTATTTTTTTTTAAATATTAAAATGCTTTTTTTATATCAATATTTTTATTATTGCAATTATGAAAAGGACACATTTTTATTTAAGAAAAATAAAGAGTTTTGTTATTATGAATGAATGTTTTAAAATGTGTGAACATCGCATATTTTAAATATTTCTTTGTCTTTCGATTATTTAAATAAATAATTTATGCTTAAAAAATAAAGAACGAAAACAAATTAAAAAAAAATTTTAAAAAAATTCATGAGCAAATCACAGAAAAGAAGCATAGTTTTATGTGAATAAGTTAAACTCAAGTAAAGTAGATTGTTTCACGATACATGAAAAATATATTAATGAAGGTAAAAAGAACAAAACACTTCAGATTTTTGTCAGACATTTATCTTTTCTCAGAGACTTTTTTATCGAAAGAAATTAGTATTAAAAAAACAACAACTTGAAATAGAATGATAAAAACATATACGATGCATTGAGAAACATGAATGTTAGAATAAGTAAAATTTCGTACACACGTAAAAAAGGATGCAAAAAGAATGTGTTACACATTACAGTTTTAAAAATTCATAAATTAAGTTCCGGAATATTTTAAATAAATTTTTACTGAATACAATAAATACATTCTTCTTTATTCTATAAAATTTGAACTATTTAAATATTCCAATGAGACTAGTTAAAATAACAAAATTTTTTACTGTAAAACTTTTTTATGCTTTTTCATACGGAAACGTCTTACAAATCTTAATACATTTATTAGGTATGTCTTTTAAATAAAAATATCATTTCTTGTTGATTACATGTTTTTATAAAAATTACAAGTGGGTCTTCTCCTTCCTGAGAGTCTTTATGTACTTTATATATTTCTGAATATGTATATTTCTGAAATCATATCAAATTTCTCAAAGAAATGTCACATTTTAATAGTTATTGTAATTTCATATTCTATTCAATACTTGTTCTTGACAAGACAATTAACATCTTATTTACTTTGCTTTTACTTTTCTTTTCTTTTGCTTTTATTAATTCTCCTATTTAGAAGTATTAAACTAAAGAAATACATAGGCCAAAGATTTGTTTCGGTAAAAATCCCAAAAATATTTATTAAGCCAATTCTTCAACTTAAATTATAAAATGCTTCTTTATTTTGTTCCGAGAAACATTAAATAACATATTTAACATAATAACATAAATAACATATTTAACATATTAAAGATGAACCTTAGATAAATAAAACAAATCTATTGCATTTATTTTGAAATGAAATAGTAGTGATTATTTAAATCAAACTTATTGTTGCGCTTGATATTTCGAACGCTGCGAAAATTTATTTGAAATAGAAATCTATAGTTCTTTCAACTAGTGCTGTGAATTAATATTTGCCAAATAGGATGCAATATTTTTCTCGCATTTTATCCAGCAGTTTTCATAATAAATTATAAGAATTTTCTTTTTCTTTTGAGCAATCTTGAGATCTTTCGTATTTTCCTGGCATTGATAAAATATAAAATTACTTCCTTCTATAAAAATAACAAATAGTGAAACATTTCTATTTCCAATAAAAATTGCTATAAATTCATACAATAAAATATTTTTATTTCAAGTTTATTATAGAACATGCAA
Source organism: Parasteatoda tepidariorum (assembly GCF_043381705.1). NCBI lineage: Eukaryota > Metazoa > Arthropoda > Arachnida > Araneae > Theridiidae > Parasteatoda > Parasteatoda tepidariorum. The sequence continues at coordinate 81,092,624 of NC_092205.1, read as the reverse complement.
TTTGGATTCTTGTTTCGAAAATTTTTGATTTCTCGAAATCATTTTTCTGTTGAAAACAAGTATTTTATTCGCTTTTTTAAATTCTGTTTTTAAGAAAAACTACTTTAAAGATACAACTATATTAACTTATTATAAATCGAATGCATTGTTATTCTTTCCCACCGATTTACCTTTTGCTTTTTTCAAAAATATGATGAGTTTATCGGAAAAAATCTGATCCGTTATTTAGTTGTTATTTTACCATATTTAAACAAAACCATCAAATAATCATAAATAAGATATTATTCAAACTGTTAACTGTGAGAAAAACCATTTATTAACTGCATTCACCTAATACGGTTAAACAACCATAATTTCCTTGCACCATCTAAACTCTCCAAATGAAGCCTTTTAATTCCACGCAGATGAGTACACATATAACCGAGAGAGTTAATCTGTTAATCTCATGACCGACAGAACGGGGGTTCGTCCCAGCGTTGACGCCACAATATTTACCCCATTCCCTACAACACATGAAGAGTTTCTAGTGTTCCGCACTGTCCAATTCAAGAACCCAGGGCTGTTAGAATTCGATACATTCATTCCTGTATAGATGGTAGTATCACAAAGTTTCTAAACTATATCCAATGCCAGTTAAATTTCTTTTTTATGGTTTAGAAACCATGCTATGTGTAAATGGTTAAAAACCACAATAGTTTGTTATTAATGATTTAATTAAAACATACACGTTGTAAATTATTTCAGAACCAAAAAGATTTAAAAATTATCTTTACCATAAACTTTACCATTAATTAGATGGACAGACAGCTGTCGGTTATTTTACCAAAATTTTAGAATGAAAATTCTAGCAGCGTCAGTGTGTTGACATTGGCAATAATCTTGACCATCGATTCATTATCAAGTAACTTTTCATCGTAGAAATTCAGGTTACGTCTATCAAGAAAAGCTATTTCCCTCTTTCATTTACGTTAAGTATTTGCACTTTGTTCTTTAATTCTCAAGAGTCCCGTGAAAAAATACAAGACTATAAAGTTATCCCGAGAGAATCCTAAAACAAGGACATAAAAATTGTACTTCAATATATATTTAACGAAATATAAACGAAGAAAGATATCGTTGTGGTACATTTGTAATTTCTCAAGGGAGTTCAAGCTTTCCTTTAGAATTACGAGATTAGCATTGTTTTTGAATTTTTTAAGCATATTTTCTTAGTGTGAAGGAAGAAAAGTGAAAAAAAAGAAAGCAACATAAGTTAAGGTGTGGCTATTAATTTACAGTATTGATTAATTAAATGCCTAAGATATTAAGCAAACTACACGCCCATATAATGTGCGACTTAAAATATGCAGTTTTATTCACAAAATTTAAATTCAATACGAGGAAAATTACAAAATTTGATTATAATACATAACAAATTACAAAATCTGAGCGCAATCGATTGAATAGTCTCTGACTTACTAGATTAAAAGCTTCATTCGCATCAAATGTATAAATTGTAAATAACAATCGACATGCCTCAAGCTCTTAAAAATAGGTGCTTATTTTCCAGATTTGCCAGAAGTGAATGAGAGGAAAAAAAGTGATTTGTAAAATAAAAAGTAAAGTTGTTGACCGAAAATGAAAAATAAAGGTGAGAAGCAAAACCAGAAAAACCACAGTGGCCGAGAGGTGTAAATCAGGGTAAAATGCATTTCCACTTCTCTGTGAATAGGAGGTAAGGAACTATTGTTGTTAACAAAGAAATCGGCATTCATATGAATGAAAGGATTCCAAGGCATCAAGATGAGCTGATGTGACTGAGGTGGGAATAGGTTTTGGCATTGTCGAAATCTATTTAACCTCTGACTTATTATAAGTTGCAAAAAAGCGTGTATATAATATTTGATTTCTCAAGAAGTATGGAAATATTTCGTTCAAAATTTGTATTTTGTCATATAGAATTACATTCTTAAAAATTACATAAAAAAGTGTTACTAAATATAAGAAATTCTTTAATAAAAATAAAATAGTAATAAACAAATAAAACAGAACATAAATTGCCATTTTTTTACGTTTTTTTTCTTTCTAAGTTTTCATTCTATGTTCTTTTTTTATGTGCCATTCAAATTTTTCTTTTACTACTTTTAATAAAAGATATTTACGACTAACTGATAAGTTTGTTTTTATTTTCATTTTATAACTGCCGTTGAGCAGTCAACCCATATTTTGGGTTTACGACTATTCCGTATAGCTTTCAACTCCGTAGCCTTGTAATTTTTAACCCTATCCAGAAGACAAGGAAACTTCTGGATCAAGTATTGGGAAAAATATGCCTTCGTGGAGGACTTCTTGAAGAAACTAACCAGCATATGTGTAACATGGAGAGGAAAACCACGAAAACCTCCCACGGTTAGCCTGACGACAAGAGGAGTCTAACCCATAATCCGACTACCACTAAGGATATTTTATGTCAGCAATGTGGTCGGTGTGAGCCGGGAGCGGTATTCGTATCGGCCAGCCATTGCTGGGATTCGAACCCGGTTCACTTCATTGGAAGATGAACGCTCTATCTCCTGAGCCACCACGGCTCGATAAGTTCGTTTTAAATAATCAGAGAAATAATTAGTCTAAGTGTTGCACAAGGTTATCCTAAATGATTCATCAAGTTTCATGATTGTATTTTTACAAGCATATGTGATAGACTTTCATATGATAAAAGAAAGATTTGTAAATGGCAAAGTTTATGTATCCCCAATTCTACAGAAACATAGCTTTGGTGCTATGATAGACATTGGCAGAGTCACGCTATTGAACGTAGTGTTTGAGCTAATTCACTATTTGCAAATGTGCTGAGTAACAAAGGGTGCTGACATAGAGGATTTGTAGCATTTACCAGAAATTTGGCGAGTGTGTATGATCGTCTTTGTAATCAAATTGTAAAAATACAACTTTTTAAAACTGGATGAATCATTTAGCTTAAACATGTAACGTATGAAATATGATGAAATTTCGGGATTTTTTTAAAATTTTCTCTCTTTTTTTGTTTTTTGACTGAATATTGTTTTTTTTTCTAGTGTGACTTAGGAAATTTATTTTTGCGACTGTTTAAAAGTAATGAGTAGTTATTCAAACATATTACCTGTGAGAAAAGCTTATTAGCATATTTAGCATAATGGACTGTTAGACACGGAGAAAAAGTTCTCGTAAAATTACCAAACTGTATTGCATGAACAATTCTAGTCAAAGAAACCGAAATTCTGGTAATTAAATCAAAATATAGGTATTTAAACTATTCATTTGATAATTTTTGAGTTTATGTCGTAACGGTTTGTCGGAAATTCTGGTTTTTCCAAATTATAGTTCTTATTACCTTTAGTAAAAATTACAAAATTGAAAAGTACATTCAACCAAATAAATGTTTTTCATGATATGCTCTAAAGTATCATTATAAATGTACAAAAAGTTACCCCATTTATCAAATTTAATCACATATTACAAAACCATATTTTATTGCTAATTTTACCAAAATCATCTGAAATCATTATTAAAGCACTTTGGTGAAAATTACCGAGCTTTTTGGTGTTCCCATAGGGTCAAAAACACGGTAAATATTCCCATATTCTGTTAGTTTTGTGCATACATTTTTGCTCGATATGTGATTCAACATTTTTAACCCATAAATACAAATAAAAAGAAAGTTTATTATATGTATTAAAGCATAATTTTACATTAATTATTCACATCTCATACTTTCCACTAGGAGAACATCAAAATAAATCAGTAATAATAAAAATTTCTGAATATTAAATTACTCTCTTCCACATTAAAGCATATATAAAGTGCTAGCTGTAAAATTTAAAGAAATAAGTTTTGCAACGAAAAGGTACAGAGTAACGAACGCAATGTTCGCACAAAGTCATTTCATTATTATATACTGTCAAAGTAATTAAGTTGACATTTTGATAATTAATTAAAATAGTAATTACCTTGTAATTGAGTTCTGGACTTTACAAATACTTGGAGCTCATTATTTTTAAAGTAGTACTTTAAGCTGAAATGAAAATGAATTTTACTTCCTTAATGGCACTCAATATTTAAGTAGGGTTATAGTTATATCATGGGAATAACACTTTTTATGTTGGTAGATTTTATGGTATTAAGTTATTAAATTAAATCAACAACAGGAAAAAAATGAATAAAGAAAAATACTGTGATATAAGAAGAACTGAAGACTTTAACTATGCATAGGATAGGTTGGTAATTCGGAATTCAATTTTGTGTTTGAATTAGTAATCTCAGCTCATAACAAAAAGTAACGTGTTGCAATCATTATTTTTTCTCAGTTTACTGTTGTAGTTTCAACTTTTACACTGAGAAAAAAAAATCTGGTCTAAAATACCAGTGCATGGTAAAATTTGCCATGTTTCTTGCATGTTTTTTACCGAGCTGCTTTAGTAATGATTTTGGTAAAATTAACAATAAAATATTGTTTTGTAATATGTGATAAAATTCGGTGAATGTAGTTAGTTTGGTCATTTTATCATGATACATTAGAGCATGACATAAAAACTATTTATTCAGTTCAATATACTTTCAAGTTTTGTATTTTTACTAAATGTGTGGTTGTAAGAACTATAATATTGAAAACCAGAGTATTCTGAAAACCGTTTCCACATGAAAGGAAAAATTACCTTATTTTAGGATTAAATACCATATGTTTCGGTTTTATTACAAGAATAATGTTTTTTTTCTTCAGAAATATCAATATCATGCAGTACAATAATTTCACCAGATTTTTTTTCTCTGTCTTTATTTATTTATTTTTTTTTTGCTCTCCAACAGCAATATTTTATTTTTATAAGCCATTTTAACTTAGAGTTAAGAATAATATTAAGTATTTTGGTGTTTTTTGTTCAGCAGTAACACAGAGTGACACAAAAACTTTTTAAATCGTTTTATTCTTAAAGACATTACGCCCCTTAGATGTTGTCCTCCTGTACGGCATTGACGAGCTCTTCTTGGTCATCCTGTTATCTTGGTCATCTTCGTTAGAGCCATTCATTCAATATTAATAATCCAACTTTTTATAGCGTGTTGTGATTATTTGGTGCCATGACGTTTTAAGTTTTAAAAGTGTATTTGTCTTCAGCACAGCTTCCAAACGATCACTGTTTTTATAAAACTTTTTTATGATGAACGCACGCCGTTGCTTGTTCCACTGTGTCGTAGTTACTAAAATGGCGAAGTGTTTACTCGCTGAGGGTCACTATCCCGGAACGCTGCCATCTGCTTATGACTTCCACTACGCATTTCAAAAACTCCTGTTTTTTTCCCTTAGTACTTTTATGCTGGAAAACATCGGTCAAACACGAATTTCAAACGATAAAATAGAATATGGAACATAGTAAGATATAGTTTATAGAAAAAAAACTAAAAGTATGCGAATTAGTCCCTTTTAAAGAAGGATATATTTATATTTGCAGTTGCTAAAAATTGCAAACATATGTATTAGTCATGGAAAAAGATTGTAGATACATATTTGTTTCGGTTTGAATACATGTATCGGCCATAGTGAAAAGTATATGCACTACACTGTTAGAATTTAAATTCTAAAATTATAATATAATCGGATGCAGTCTGTCTATCTAATTAATCGCGAAGTTTACGGTAAAGAACAATTTTTACTTCTACGGTTTTGAAACCATTTACAACTAGTGTATGGTTTTAAAACCATAAATATGTGACTACACGGTTTTTTACCATTTACAACTAGCATGATTTCAAAACTGCAAAAGAGAAATTTAATTGGACATTGGAGGTTGGCTTTTTATTAGGTAATGGGTATTGGAGTTAGATTGGGATACAGTTATGTTTTATCAAATTAATCCTCGAATGTGATTTATTTAGATTATCTGATTGTTTCACCTGTCGTAAGAGATGGGTAATGCTAAACTGTTTTTGTATTAAGCAGCTTTATTGTTCCACCATCTGTACTTGAATGACAGTATCGTATTCTAATAGTATTCGGCTGTAATATACTTAGCTTCAAGGAACTAAGTAGCTTCATTAGCTGTGCTTACTTAGTGCGATGAAATTCTGGTTGTGTAATCGTATTTGGTGAAAGCAGTTAATAAACGGTTTTTCTCACAATTAACAGTTTGAATACCATCTTATTTTCAGTCATTTGGCAGTTTTCTTTGAATATGGTATAACAATAATTAAATAAATTGTTATTTAACTATTTTTTCCCAGAAATTTCTAACATTGCATATCATATTTCATTCCCACACATTCTTCTGTGGTTTCAACAAAGTCAAATAAAAAATTTTCTGACTCAACTGTCTTGTTCTATCTTTAGAAAACTTAAAATCACAGAATAAATAGATTTCATTACAGAGCATCTGCTCTACATTTTAAGCATTTCTAGCATTGATCTGAGCAGAAACAATATCGGAAGGTAGTAAAACTGGTTCATGACTGGAAATTTTAAAAGTTTTTTTTTATAGCTGCACGATACAAAACTCAAGAAAAGGATTCACACAAAACATTTTTAAATAATCATACTGCATAGTATAGGACTTTAGATCAAATTAAGATAATAACATTTAAAATAATAAGACTTCAAAAATTATGACTTAATCAAAGAATCTGATCTCCAAAGTTTATTATGTCCTTTATTAAAAATGTATGGTAATTTTGAAATATTTTACATGTTTACGACTTTCATGAATTTCGAACATTTACTCTAAGGGGATGATATCGAATATTCAAGATGATGACAATGAGAAGTTTCAATGATACCCCACTGAGAATATAATTTAACAGGCAATTTAATTTAGGCGTTTTAATTTAGATTTCTGCAAATAGGCAATTTAATTATGGTATCTGCAAATAAATGTTTAATAGAATCAGATAGGGACCTAGAATTGTACATAGACATTTTTTCTTGGTTGTAATAAAGGAATTATATATTTGAATGCCAATAATTATTGCGTCATAATTAAAGCAGTATGACTTTAGGCATGTGCATTGAAATAAATCATTTAAACAGTAGTACACTTTTAGAAGTGCACCAAAGAATTTACATAATTCTCCAAGAGTATCGTAATAATAAAAATTGCTCAATTTTTTTCCCTTTAAATCCCTATTTTTGGAAACTTTTATTTTAATAAAAGGTATAATCAACCTAGTTATCATCAACCTTTCGCCCTCCAATATGCAAAATTTTTAATACTGGATCAATAAAAATCAATTGGTTTTTGAGTTGGCGGCAAAAAATTTTCAAAATCATACAAAAATTTTTTTGTTTCTTATGAAGTATTGTAGTGAAAGGAATAGAAGGAAAATCAATAGCTCTGTTTATACGAATCCAGAGGCTGTTTTATGCGAATCCAAAGGCACTGGTAATTTATTGAGAAATTGACGAAAAATGTAGTAATGAACCTTTTAATTAATAAATATATCCACATTTACAAAAATAGCTTACACTACAGTAAGCTCCAATTAACAATCATGCAAGCACGACTGGCTTGCAGGACAATTAACGTTCATCTTGTTTATTAGAGCGCTCCTCAGTAAATGGTGCTGTTGTAACAATAGAACTGTAATGGAGCCTTGAAATAAGACTGAACAAGCTCTACATCGGACAATTTTCATGGTTAGTCTTCTTGATTGACACAAATCGGAAAGCTCAAAATTTCTGGATTTAAACTTAAAAAACCACTTTTGACCTAAACGAACTATTGTACTGGGATAACATAGTAAACGTTTTAAGCAACTGTTGTGTAATGTCTTTATGAAACTTAGCATCTACACAATGCCGGATATTTACCTCTGCTTGTATAAGGCTCTCCATTTTACCATAAATTGAAAAAAAAGATAAAAGTATAGTAAACAAGTCACTCTAATCTCAAAATGTCTTAGGCGCAGCTTTGAAATACGTAATCGAGCTAATAAATAACAAATGAATGAAATCTGTAGAAACGAGATCATTTTCCAGTCCCTCTAGTGCATTTTAATAATTAATAAATGACTAATTGAGCATTTTTATCTTGATGAAACTTTTTTTAATACTTGTTTCGCCAAGCGATATGAATATTTAATATTAATTAATGATGTTTTAATCATAATGGAATGTAGCATAACTAATGTAGCATAAACTATACAAATATTTGACTTTTTTCTCAAAAATAAAATTGAAATGTCGCCAAAGATTAATATTGGAAAAGTTAACAAAAACTATAAATTTAAAAAAAAATTCTCCGCGCTAAACAAAAATTATGTCGAAGGCTAATTTAAAAATCTGGCATCCGGCAAAGTATGGATGCCATTTCTTAGGCTTATTGTACTGAGCGTAGTTGGCTCATTGCATTCCGTCAGTCCATTACCGATAAGTACAGTGCTTAAAAAAGAAACGAATCACATTTAATTACCTTTGATCTAAAGATCGGATTTTCACTTTCTAAGACTACATCTTAATGAATATAAGGGGTGACCTCAAATATACAAATAAATAAGAGCAGACGATATTTTTAATTACGAAATCAGACACCAAAACGTGCCTTCCCTGAATAAACACGCCTTTTTTTCAGCTGCTCAACACCGGTTTTCAAAATAATATAAAATAAAATTAATTGGCGACATATACACACTGTGAACATTGCTAATAAATTAGTTAAAAACAAAAAAAGGTTATTAAATCCACGTGCATGAAAGCCTTAAGAAAACATTAGAATTTACACTTTAATCATAAGCACGATATTGTTTCATTGCCTTTTCTACGTTTTCCTATTTATTTGGTTTGGAAGAATGATCTTTAAATAAAAAGCTCTCAACTTCATATTTAAAAAACTGTTTAAAAGTTCGAAAGTGATATATCATCGTTAATAACACTAAAAAGAAAATGTTATTTTGTTTATTTCATAAAAATAAAACTAACACACGAAAACTCTTTAAGAGTTATTTTCTTCTTTAATTTTTAAGGTACCACAATAGCTTGAATAAAGAAATAATAAATCTGTTTGTTTCAGCAAATAGAATAAATATAACATTAGATCTCGAAACTGTAGAATAAAAGAAAATCAAACAGTGAAATGAAATGGAATTGTCAATGCAGAAAAATTCCCTGTTTTATGGTTAAAATGAACAAGAATTTGGCTCTTGTTTTCAGAAAAATGCCAAGCACAAAATCCTTAATATAGCTTTTGATCATCTGAAATGACTTATAAAATATTTATTGTAGTCTTTCTTTTCCACGCGTAAGATTATTGAAATCTGCTGGGTTTTATGTTTCTTTTCTATTCACAATTCTTTGCTTTTGGCTACGAACAAAAACTTTTCCTTTTCTGAAATAAACCTGAAAAAGCGTTAACAATACAAATGTTAAAGTGTCAGCATATTGGAAAAGAATTGCTTTTAGGGAGAATACTAAATGAAGCAATAAAAGAAAAATGGAACACAAAACTCTAAAAAGAACAGAAAATTGTTTCCGAAAAATTTATTTTTCAGAGGCATAGTTTGCATTTCAGACGATTGAGAGAAAAATAAGTTGGGGAGGAGGAGTTAGCTATATACAAGAATAAATATTATTCGAGAACGAGACCGTTTCAGTTTCTGAAAAGAAAATTCTTAATCAAGTTATGAATTCTTATCAAAAATTAAAGTGTCTAATTTAAATCAAATCGTTTGACTTAAAGCTTTTTTCAAGGTAATTTAGTCGATGTGATCTTACAATCCAATTACAATATAATAGGATGTACAAGTTTTTATGAAACCTGTCTTTATTTCAGCTCCATGAATTTTCTTCAGAAATTATAAACAATTGGGCTTTCTACAACATATTCATCAAAAAGATATTGATTGTAAAGCAACACCTGCTCATCCAGAATGATAAAATAAATATGTTCGCTCAAGTAACTGTTCATCTTAGTGGGTGTCCATAATCTATAGTAAGAGAAACACTCCCAAAATATCACAGAAACACCTTTGACTTAAGCCTAACTAAATGATTACTCAAGGCGTGACAAATCATTAGCCCAGTGTGCTTATTATCAGAATAAGTTAAATAAATCTATTAATTACAATTAAGAATATTAGCAATTTGAATGACAACTAAACAAAATGAGCAGTGGCTAATATTTTTAATGAATTTCAAATTTATAATTATAGCAACTGTTTCAAAAGCATTTTGTACCTCTTAATCATGCACAACTAATGAGACGTTTCTTACTAAATCCTTTTCAAATTTAAATAAATTGACATTGCTAAAACAAGAGCTAATCTACTGACACTACTTGCAATAAATTGCAAATAAATGTCTGAAGAAAATCAAAATTAAATTTCGAATAATCAAATTGTTTCAAGTGTATGCAAAAACTCATATTTTTTCCCCCTTTAAGATCCTTATTGATTACCAATGATTCCGTTTTTTACATTATCTAGAAAGATTATACAATCGTCAAAAATAAAACTTAATTTCAAATTATTTATCTCTGTTTTGTTGTTCAAATCAATTTGATCTCTAGCTTTAACTTAATTAGCAAAACTAAACAATTCTGCCTCAGTCTTAGTCGTATTTAATATCGCATCTTATTGCAAGCGATGCACCATGTGCCGGAAGCTTTTTATTCATTTGAATAGAATTGAAAGTTTTGACTCTTTCCAGTAAATTTATTTCCTGTTCGAAAGATGAAAGAAATAAAACTAGTATGTATTTTTTTCGTTCGTAAATCAGATAATATTCGATTATCTGTTTCTTATGATAAAACAAATAAAATTACCGAGAAAGTTATGAAAAATCAAAAGTATTATTAATAGATTATTTCATTGAAAGAAATTTTTTTTCTTCAAAATATTTTATTTAAAATAATTAACTTAAAGCAAAATCGGTATCAAGTCATTTTAAGCAAAACTCGATAAATGAAAAAGGAAAACTCTATCTGCGATTTTTTAAATTACAGTAATAAAAATAACACTGATGTTAAATAGTATATTCTGTGAATTTTTTGTTGCTTTTAATAATTGTAGCTTTCTGAAGAGGGAATTTGTCAAACGAATTCTTCAACTTAATTTAACTGAAACCGTTTTTTTAAACAAATTTTCTGTTAAATCTGGTAATCATGTTAAACGTAATACTTTTACTCTTTGCTTAATTTTTTGTTTCCGTTAGCACGACTGTATTTTGACAGTATTTCTTTTTTTCTAAAACACGACCGTAAAAAATTTGTTTTATTTAAAGCTGGATTTGTTTTTAAAAAAATCGAATATTATTACGAGTTAATATTTACTTCATTAATTTGTTAGCTATTTGTTACTTTCTTAATGAAATAAATTGTGACTAATTCCAAGCTGTAAACATGATTATTGAGTAAAGTTGAATAATATTTTTTAAAAAAAATCAATTTAGCCCTACATTCAATTTCGAAAAATGATTAAAAATTCTTTTATAAATTTGCGTAGAATTATAATATACAAAATACAAATTAAGTTAAGCATTAACTTTCTGTTTTAGAAAAACGTGGAACACTGTGATACTAGAAATCGAAAAAATCAATGATTCACTTACCAACAGAAAATGTAAAAGGTGAAAACCATACCTTTCATGAATCTTTTTAAAATCTTTTCTAATAATATAAGTAAATGTAATAATGATTAAAACTTTTTTAAAATCTCTTTTTGAAAGAAAAGAGAATTTTTTTCGTCACACATAAAGTAAAAAACTTCACTATTTTAGAAAAATGTAGGGGAATTTATTTTAGGTTTCCATTACCACAAAACCTTTAATAGGTACCTGTTATTAGTGCGTTAGGTACTTAATAACACAATGTCACCCGGAGAAAAAAATTCTTATGAAATTACTATGTATATGATAATGACATTCCTGGTTCAAAGAACTATAATTCTTGTATGAAAAGCCGAAGTATTCAGTGTTTAAAAAATTCATTTGTTAATTTTTCCATTCATATTGTAACAGTTTACCAAAAATTCTGTAATTCAAAATTATAGTTCCTATTACCCCACATTTAGTAAAAAACAGAAAACTGAAAATTAAATTTATCTGAATAAATGTTTTTTATGCTATAGTCTGAGGCATCATGATAAAATTACACAATTTTACCTCATTTTCTAAATTTCAACACCTATTATAAAAACATATTATACTGTTAATTTTACCAACAATCATTACCTAAACGATTTGGTATAAATTAGCTAGATTTTTGGTGCTCCCATAAATCCAGAAATACGGTAAATTTTACCATTTTCAAGTAGTTTTGACCATACTTTTTTCTCAGATCCTAAGAACCGCATTTTATATCGGAAGAATAAATAAAAAAACTTATTGTTATCTTTATGTTGCAATGTAATTGAAATTATGAAGGATAGTAAAGTGAAAAGAAAAAATACTTGTAGCGCTTAAAAATGATATTATTCAGAGCAGCACTCTATTAATGTTTGTGCATTCTAGATAGTTAGAAAAGTTGAAGAAATTCTAATTGTAATAAAATGTATTTTTAAAAAAGAAGTTGTAAATTGAATTCTTAAAAACACTTTTAAATGAAATAAACCAAATTAGAGAGTGGTATATAAAATTATGTTAAAAATAGCAAACAATGTCAGATGATCAGTAATGAAATGATTGATTAATGACGAAAGCAGTTCAGCTAAGGTGAAAAACGTTCAAACCAATGGGTTGTAGTAAACTAAATGCATTTTAAGTACAAAACTAAAGTTATCGAGTAAAAATTAGATGAAATTGCAGAAATAAAAATTGTTTCAAAGAAGTAGATGGAATATATTATTATAAATGTGATTGTTTTTTAAACGAATGCTTTTGGTATGAAGCCATAAATCAATTCTAATGAAGAAAATATGTGTTATAAGTAAATAAACAAACACAAAGGAATAAAACTATAACAGTCTAAAAGTAAATAAGAAACGTGACTACATGCACTGTAAAAAAAATTGTATTTACCTCAACAGCAAATACGGTGGCAGCTACACATCTAACTTTTTTACAGTGTTGTTGATTGATTAAAATCAATATCATTTTATTAAATTTCGATGATATATTTTCGCCTTTAAGTGTTAAATTTTCAACCCAAAATCCGTATATATTTCTGACAGGGACCATAAAAGCAAATAACCGAAGACAATAACAATGATTACAGCCAAATTGTGTGTGCACAAGTGCTACAGTAAATAAGTGGATACCTGAAAGTGATGTCATCGTGGTATTAGCAAATTCAAAGGACAATCAGGTTCAAAACACACGCGTGACGTTGCTTACAAGTATCCAATTAAATCTGTTTTAAAATGCACGGTTAGATCTATTCACTTCACTTCTTCTGGAGTTACAATTAGTATCCAACTATAGGTTGACTTAATTCTGAAAATCATTTAAATTCTCAATGTATTAGGTATTTTTAGAGCGAAATGAATAAATGTCAGCCTGATAGTTGCAAAAGTGTTAATATTTTAGCTACAATAAAGAGGCTTTTGCTATATAATAGTCTATTATTGTTTCCATTTATTTATTTTAAGTATTATTATAATAATTCTGATGCTACTGACTCATATGTATAAGATCTTATTTTGTGAATACGTTTTAGGTTCGAAATTATTGAATGCATTTTTCAACACAAGCGTTCGTGCAATATTCCACCTAGTTAAAACTCAACTAAAGCCAAGATGAAACTATATATTTGGACAAACAATTGCAAAACATCTTCGGAGAAATGAAGACCACTCTTCTAGTTCAGTTTTCAAGTACAGTAGTTTAGTCTCATGTTTTAACTTGTTCAAGAAGAGGGATTAAAATTAGTTATTTGACAAATCAATTTTTAAGATATATAGTGGCAGCATTCACAATATAAAAATAAAAATTAAAACACGCTTGTATATTGTTACTATAAAGTCTCGGAACTTACATTGAAAAGCCAATTTTAAATTATTTATAATTCGACACTTACTTTATTCTAAATTTTCACTGCATATAATAATCATTAACTAATGTTTTTTTTCTATTTTTAATGCAAAATATAAAATAATTTTCATTAATTTTGTGAGCATAAGTTCTACGCAAAATAACTCTTACTGCTCAAAAATTGATAATCTCTTGCAATCTGAATCTGAAATCAAAGAACTTGCACAGGACTTGCAGTTATCTCAAGTTATGCAAAAATTTAAGCCACTCAAGAATTTGGGAGTAAACAATAAATTATCTGAGCATAAAAAACGTCGCTCTAAGGGTGGTAAAAAAGGGTGGTAAGGGCAAAAACTCAAAAAAGATCCAAAAGGAAAAAAGTGGAAGCCGAAAAAGATCCAAGAAAGGGAAAAAAGGCTATATAAGACAAGTGAAAAATAGATAGATATACTCCGGATGTATCTTGTAGTAACATTTATCAATCAGTAATAAGTAAGAAAAAAATTATCTATGTGAAATTAAAACTAAAAATTCTTTGCTAGAAGAAGCCTAAAATGAAATGTAAGAATCTCTCATTCATTGAAGTAATTTAAACAGTAATTAAAAATATTAATCAAGCTTCCATGCATTTTAAGAGTTTTATTTTATTAGTAAAAAAATCTAAATTTTCTTTGCTTGTTTAAAAATGTTAAGTTTAAAGCTTTATAAAATGCTAAAAGAAATGTAGGTAGGTATGGCAACTTAATAGTTTATTGTTTATTTGGCTATATATAATAAATAATTTTAGATAACTTAAAAAAATTTTACGAAATATCTTACTAAATTGTAGTATTTTTTTATGCAGTAATGCCAAAAGTAACGTTGTAACATTATTTGTAAGTTTAAAATAGCTAAGTTTGAAGTTCTATCAAATGTTTAGAACATATAGGTAGTATGACAACTTAATATTAATCTATTGGTTATTTCGATTGATGAAAACATATTTTAAGATAAACTAAAATGAAACATTAATCTACCAAACATTTTACAAAGCTATAGAAATTTTATTTGCAGTAGTGTCGAAAATGATTATGCAATGATTATAATAGAAAATCTCTTTATTGCGTAGTTAAAATTAACAATAAGCATTTAAAAATAAATGGTTATTGTTTTAATTAACTTTCCAATTAGAGATATTAGATTTGGTGATTGGATTTTCCAAATCTACTATCAATTGATGAGATGTTATTTCTAGAAGTACCAGAAATAGTTTCGTAATAGATGGTCTCATTGTTATAAAGTCAAAACAGGCGATTGTAAACATTTAATTGTAATTTCAACAAGCTATATTCATCAATCCTTTACATGGTAAACTATTCGAAAATCCCCAATAGGTAATAGTCTTTTGGAAAATCAATATGCATTGCTATTATCCCGAAATTCATGAACGAAAATTTAACTAATGTAGTTAGACAGGACAGCCATATATAGTTCACAATAAATAACACTTTTTTTTAAATTTTAAACTTGAAAAAGTAAAACAAAGAAATTATCCTTATATATTAATTTTATCGGAACTTTTCAGATAGCCGAATGCAGTTGAAAAGTCGCTAAAAATGTAGATCTCTACCTACTTTTTTACTTTTTTCATTTTATTCATTTTTAAACTCAGAAAAATTAAATTAAAAAATAAGTAAAAGAAAAAAATAGAGGAATATCCTGGCGCCAGTCAAACCGAAAAGTACCACTACATTATCTTTTTAGCATATAATAATAGAAGCAATGATCTCCATATTTCATTTATAAATAATTATTCAATAATTTTAGTTATAAATAATTATTGCAATATTATCATATTCCACATGCATTGTCATCAATATTAATCTAGGCTTTTGATGAACCAGCGTGTATATTGGCAGCCAATGATTCACGCAAACCAGAATCTGGCGTGATTCTGACATATTGGCAAGCCTTGCTTTAAGGTCCCTATAACAAAAATATACTTTTTTAACTACTTTTTTTTCAAAAATGCTCTTAAGCTCTTTGCGATCGTAATTATATATCTTTTTTCAATTCTGTCGTATTCAGTTCTCAGTTAAAACAGCAAGAGCAATTTTTAACATATTTTATTGAACAGAACCGTTCACAGAAGTCGCGAAGATTTAAAGTTATATAAAAGTTTAAATAATATTTTGCAACTGTATTTTTAAGACTAAAATCACTTTTCTTTTTGAACAGTAGGATAATTTTTTTATCGTTATTCGGCAATTATTTTGAAAAAGAATTAATTCCGTTCAGTATGAAAACTTACGTATAAACGTAATATTACTAAAAATGGTTAAATTTCTACTGAGAGTTTAAGTAGAATTTCGATAAAATTTTGACCATGTCTTTTGCTTTTGCATTCACGAAAAAAATAATACTTATTTTTAACATAGTTACAATGAGTTATGATATAGTATGTAAGCAAAATGAGCAATGATAATGAAATATTAATAAATAAGAAATTATATATTAATATTATGAGTAAGTAATATTATGAGTAAGTAATGATAAGTAATGAACTATTAAATTCGTGTAAGCTAAGTTACTTTGTTTGGATCAACATTGGCTGATTTTAAAGAGTATGTTTTTGACCAGTTTTAGTACTTTTTTCACAGACGTTTTTAGTGAATTATTGCCAAAGAGGAAATGCAAAGTAATCGATAATGTATTATTTGCAAAGTAATACTGTATGCAAAGTAATTTATTTCTAATCTCCATGACTTTTTCATTGTAATGTCATTATTTTCAACATTCTTACTGTATAAATATGTTTAAAAATAATGTTATATTTAAGTATTTTAAAATATGTCAACATAAATATGCATTTAATATTATTTAAGATATTTATCAACTTCGGCGGACCACAAAAAGCTGCCATTTTGTTTTTGTTTAAAAAAAATTAACTTACTTACTTCCAGTTAACCGAAAAGTAAAAAGCTTTGAATCACAGTATATCTAGCTGTATAGATACCCACACCATACTCTTTATTATCTATTCATTTCACAATATCATTAGTTCCTATTTCCACATGAAATTAAGCATCACTAATGTCAATAAAAGTATGGAGATTTTTTACAGGCCCCCGAAGCGAATAAGTTTCAAATTTTGCTATAATAAAATAATGTTGCTTGCGAATCAAAAGACGTAATTTAAGATGTAATGGCTTCCTTACGTTATGAAAAATGGTTGGCGAAAAAGGCATTTACCAAGCCTTTATGCGTAAAGGGGTTAAAAAAGAAGTTTCTTTTCTTACTTTCCAAAATTCAAACTTATTGCATAATCAATGAGCCTAATCTAATAAATTAATTACATTGCATGAAAGATGCTACTATTCCAATTCTCTGACTTCGAATCTTTATTTTAAATATCTCACTAAATGGTATGGGATAAATCGGCAAAAAAAATATTTATAAGAAGCGAATAAGTAATTAGGGACAAAAGTTGAACTTAAATCCTTTTAATTTTATTGAAAAGTGATTTTATATCAACACATAAATAGTTTTTAAATGCATATCTAAAAATTCCAAAGAATATAACTGTAATACTCCTCAGAACTGGTCAAGATTTTTTTTTTCAAAATGGTAATTTTTTAAAAATGACGAATTTATTACCATTAATAAAAATTTTCTGTAAAAAGACTAAAACTATATCTAAAATAGGCAAAATAACATTATAATAGACATTTTCTGCAAAAGTGTATAATAGATAAAGGTATATAAATTCCATTTACTGTAATTTTACTTGTAAACTTAAAATATAGTCATGATAAAATCAAAAACAAAAAGGATTTTCCTTCGCATGATTTTTTTTTCATGAGAAGTTAAGCATTTGTACAAACATTGTATTGTAATTGTTTTCATCTCTCAATTTTGTTTTGTTTACATCTTTTAAACATAGTATATTTCATTAACTTTTATCTACAACATGCTCTTATCATTCATAGTTCATACATTCATAGTTTTCAATTTTGAATTCAAGTAATATAATGATCAGTTTATTTAAGATATTGCTTAAATACGAGTTGAATTCTAATCAAATATTCATCTGATTGTGTCAATAGAATTTTAGCTTTAACTTTGTATCTGAAAGTAATCTATCTGGCCATATAGTTCGCCCGTTTGAGGGATTATGTATCTAGTATCAAATATCATTCAGACTTAAGATTGTATGATGCCAAATTAATTGCAAAATATTAATGGTTGAGTATTTACAACGCTTTTCATATGGTATGATGATGAGAAATAATAAATTGATCACAAAAATTAAAAATTCTGCAAAGCTTTGAAGATAGGAAANTCATTCTCTAAATTCAAGACTGTCCATGGTATGATGATGAGAAATAATAAATTGATCACAAAAATTAAAAATTCTGCAAAGTTTTGAAGATAAGAAATAGAATGAATAGTATAAATCAATATCAACTTAAAGGCTATATATCGGAATCAAAAATTGATCTGTTACTTATTCATTTCACCAGTACAGGTGATAAAATCCACAACGTAAGGCAAATAAATTCACCCATTTTAGTTTATTAATTTTTTTATTTGAATAAATAAATAAATAGCTGAGTTTACTTACCTCGGTGAAAGGAATAAGTATCGTATTAAGTATCAACTTAAAACGTTTAATATTTTTAAAATAAATAAATATATGCATCATTATATTTAACTTAAGCATCATTATATTTAACATATTTTTCAATAACACAATAGCTTGAAAAACAATATAAAACTCCTAAATCGGGCATTCGGGTTGTTAATATAAGTAGGTGAGTATTCTGATAACCTCATCTACCTATATTAACAATCTGAATGCCTGATTCAGGAGTTTCATATATTTTTCAATCACAAAATAGCTTGAAAAACAATGTAAAACTCCTAAATCAGGCATTCAGGTTGTTAATATAAGTACCCTGATAGCCTCACAAACTAATATTAACAACCTGAATGCTTGATTTAGGAGTTTCACATATTTTTCAATCACTCAATAACTTGAAAAATAATGTAAAACTCCTAAATCAGGCATCCAGGTTGTTAATATTAGTAAGTGAGTACCATGATAACCTCACCTACCTATATTAACAACCTGAATGCCTGATTTAGGAGTTTCACATATTTTTCAATCAGTCAATAGCTTGAAAAATAATGTATAACTCCTAAATCAGGTTGTTAATGTTAGTGGGGGAGTGTTCTGACTGGGAGAGTTTAGAGCATGGCTAAAAATGCTCTGACCCTGCCTGTCGATAACAGCCAAAAAGTTTTAATCAAGTTTAATCTTTAGAGAAAATAATGAAGGTAATCTATCATTCTCTTTTTGTTATGAATAAATGATTTTGTATTGAATTAGAATGTTTCGAAAACAAACTTTATTCAAAATATTTTACAGTGCAGCGCCGACTATATTTTTTATTGAAACTTTTTCATCGAAATAAAATTTCATATGAATTCTGATTGGTGCATTTTAAGCAGAATGGATAGTGAGTTAAATTTTATTATTTTTTAAATGTTTATTTTTTCTTGTTGTCGCACATTTTTCTGACAGAACTATTCAAAGTGTTGACAAATTGTAGTATTGAAATAATATTCCGACACATTTATTCATTTAATTCCATTTACCATAACAGCTGCTCTAATTATAATCGATTAGTAACACACCACTAAGTTTAATTTAAATAAGAACTTGCACATTTCCTTTTGCATTTCATTTCTAGCTTATTTTACCGAGTATTTCTAAATATCATTTCTCCCACATTCAAAATAAAGCTTTGCATATTTGACTAATTATTTTCATTAAAATTCAAAATTAATCTACCAACACTAGCAACGAATAGTTAACTCATCGCCATTTAGAATCATTAAAACATGCCAATTTTCAAAGTTAATTTCAAGATAATAACAAACATTTTTCGAATTTAATATTCTCTGTCATGTTAAATTTGAATTTCATCTCGCTGCTTCATCCTCCGCTAAAAAGCAATATATATATATATAGGGATTATGTA